>NC_059371.1:42675058-42837558 GCF_019703515.2 Myxocyprinus asiaticus
ATTGACCAATACTCTAATGACAACTTCTTTCCAAACCAACGCAGACATTTTAGCATGAGCTCGCTGCCACGCAGCACTCACTCAGACCATTCCACAGCATACTGCAGTTATAAACAGACTCTGTCCGAACAGACATGAGCCGAATTCGGCTCCGCAAGAGGCACCGCATCCCAACTCATTCATAATCATCCTGCAACTTGTCTCGCCTCCTCTCAGCATTAGAGCTCGCCCTGCCACACAGCCCCAATAACATGAAGCAAGCACTGCTACAAATTTCCACTCATCTCTACACTATAACATGACTTTCCCTCATCCCGTCAGGACAAATGCTTCACACAGATAAAATCCATTCATTTTTCCTGCATTTCCGTATACAGTGAAGAACTCTCTTTATTCCTAGATCATTTCATGCTGTTCACACATATCGCTATGCGATGCATTTCCCATGCAAGACGTATATTGTACAGCAGGTGGCAGTCATACTCCTAAGGAGCGAATGACCACAAGTGAATCCTTTAATCATGATTGCAAGAGCCAAAGCTCTTTTATTTCTCAGATCATTTTATGCTGTTTTTTCACATCATTTATTGAGATGTATTTCTCAGCACATTTCTCCTACATTTCTGTATGCATTGCAGAGCTGCAACTCTCTTTATTCCTAGATAATTTATGTTGCTGGTCACATTGTTTCTAAATGTTACTAATATTTATTTTCTTTTCTCTGTAGACTCTGCATGCTTTTCCCTCTAATAAGCATTCGCAGTCCGCATGTTTTCCCCTCAAATAAGCATTAGTAGCCTGAGGTTACCCCTCTACTGGTGCAACTGCAGCCCACACTCCAGTGGCCGTGGATATATCTTTTCACAGATTTTTCAGGTTGTGAAATGTGTATACGTTTCACCTAAATATGAATATTATGTCGTTTCTTCAGAAACACCTGAAATTGCGCCATCCACAAGGGTTTCACCAATATTACTTCCAGCAGGTCTCTATGAGAGCCAATCTAAAATCCCTTCCATAAATTCTCCTCCCTGCTCGGTCAATCTCCACATTAACTTTCACTTTCTTCTTCTTTTGTTTTTGGTGATTCACATTCTTCATGCATATTGCCATCTACTGGGCAGGGAGAAGAATTTCTAGCAAAAATTGACTTAAATATTGATCTTTTTCTCACCCACACCTATCATATCAATTCTGAAGTCATGGATTTAACCACTGGAGTCATATGGATTACTTCTGTGCTGTCTTTATGTGCTTTTTGGAGCATCAAAATGTTACCATCCATTCACTTGTATTGTACAGAGCTGAAATATTCTTCTGAAAATCTTTATTTGTGTTCTGAAGAGAGTCATACACATCCAGGATGGCATGAAGGTGAGTAAATGATGAGAGAATTTTCATTTTTGAAAATTACTATTTCTTTAAGTAGCACATGGGAGGCCACATTGTCCTCCTTTTGAGATGTGCCACACTGATTTAGTTCTTGTATCTTTTAAGCCCAGCAATAGTTGTGTTCTCATTCTAATGCACGATGCACAATTTTCTGAAGTTTGTGACTGGTGGAATTTTCTGCCTGAAGTATTGCTCTACAAAGGTTGTGTCACGTACCAGCTTAGACACAATGACGATAGAGAGATGGATCATATAATACAGGTACGTTTATTAATGAATCAGCTGGAACCCAGTATTTAAACAGGTAAGATGATCAATAGAGAGGTTCTTGAAATGCAGGATGGTCTGATAGTAACTGTGGGTTTGTCTTACAGGTTTCCAGAGCACACACACAAACACAAGGGAGAAGACGAGGAGACAAAGGAAGACTGCATGACGACGTGGATGGTTGGAAGACTGGATGATGACAGGGATGACTGGATGACTGAATAGTGACTTGGAATGACTGGATCGAAGTAACAACACTGGTAGTATACAATAGAGGCATGTAGCAGGTAGGCATCGAGGTAAGTAGTCTGAAGCCTCAGACGAGGCCAGACAATGACTGAGGGTGTGTGTGCTCTTCTTATAGTGCTGGTGATGAGGGCTGATGAATGTCAGATGTGCATGATTAGCATTCCGGTGAGTGTGAAGGCTGAGTGAGTGAGGGAGAGCCTGGCATGATCGTGACATTAAACCCCCCCCCGCTCCAGAGGACTGTACACCCCAGCTCCGTGGCCAGCCCCGTCTGCGTGGAGCAGGACGATCAGGATGGTTCAGGTGGAAGGCCTGAGTGAGGGCAGGATCCAGGATGTCATCTGGAGGGACCCAGGAGCATTCCTCTGGTCCATATCCCTCCCAGTCGACCAGGTACTCGAGACGACCCCTACGGCACCAGGAGTCCAGGATTTCCTTGATAGCATAGATGGGTCCATCCTCCAGGAGCAGTGGCAGGGGGGTTCCTCTGCTGGGCCAGGCTCTGTAGCGGAAGCAGACAAAGGTGGGGGGAAGACTTTGAGGAGTGATGCATGAAATGTTGGGTGAATTCTGTAGTGGGGGGTAATTGTAGCTTATACGTCACTGGGTTGACCTGTTCCAGGATGGTGAAGGGACCAATGTATCTGGGACTTATTTTCTTGCAGGGCAGGTGCAACCTGATATCCTTGGTGGAGAGCCACACCTTCTGTTCAGGCTGGAAGATGGGAGTCGAGGATCTCCGGACACCGGCGTGGCCCTTATGACAGCGCACTGCTTGCTGCAGATGATGATGGGCTGCGTCCCAGACCCTCTCGCTCTCATGGAACAAATGGTTGACTGCTGGAACTTCAGAGGGTTCCCATCACACGGGAACAATTGTGGCTGATAGCCGAGTATGCACTGGAATGGTGTTAACCCAGTCTCAGGTTGGTGGAGTGAGTTCTGGGCGTACTCGGCACATGCCAGGAACCGGTACCAGGAGTTCTGGTGGCTGTGGCAGAAGGTTCGGAGGAAACGTCCTACTTCCTGGATTTTCCTCTCTGTTTGCCCATTTGTCTGGGGGTGATATCCTGACGAGAGGCTGATGGTCACACCCAAGAGCGAGAGAAAGGCTTTCCATACTCTGGAGATGAATTGTGGTCCTCTATCAGAAATGATATCCTCATGAAGACCGAAGAACTTGAATACATGTTTGAAAAGCAATTCTGCAGTTTCTATGGCTGTGGGTGGGCCTTTCAGAGGGATCAGGTGGCAGGCTTTGGAAAACTGATCTACAATGACAAGAATACAGGTAAACTCATTAAATGCAGGTAAATCTGTCATAAAATCCACTCCTAGGTGTGACCACAGTCTTCTGGGAACAGGCAACAGGAGGAGTTTTGCAGCTGGAAGGTGACAAGGTGTTCTTGCCATGGTGCATTCTTCACAACCCTGGACAAACCTTCTGATGTCCATGGCCATTCTGGGCCACCAGAACTGTTCCTGGATGAGCGAGAGGGTATGATTGGTCCCAGGGTGACCAGTGCCAATAGAGGAGTGGATGGATTCAATGAGAGGAATACGTTGTGATGACGGAACATATGTCATGTTGGGTGGGCAGCTCGGCAGAGCTGGCTCAGTGGCGGCAGCCTCGGCAATCCTATTGTCCAGGGTCCACTGGATGGGGCTGATCACAAGACTGGGTGGCAGGATGGATTCAGGTTGGTCAGAACATTCCTCAGGAGCATAGAGTCTTGAAAGAGCATCAGCTTCGCAGTTCTTTGACCCTGGACGATAGGTGATAGAGAAGTTAAACCGGGAGAAGAAGAGGGCCCATAGAGCTTGCCATGGATTCAGTCTCTTGGCATCTCTCAGATATTCCAGATTCCGATGATCAGTTAGGACCAGGAAGGGATGACGGGCCCCCTCCAACCAGTGCCGGCACTCATCCAAAGCTAATTTGATGGCTAGGAGTTCTCTGTTGCCGATGTCATAATTTTGCTCCGCCGGGTTGAGTCTTTTGGAGAAGTATGCACAAGGATGGAGACGGGCTGGATTCCACTGCTGCTGTGAGAGGACGGCACCCACGCCCAAGGTGGAGGCATCCACCTCAACAATGGGTCTTTCTGGGTTGGGATGGCGGAGCAGTGGAGCAGATGTGAAGGCTATCTTTACCTGGTTGAAGGCATGGGTGGCCTCAGGTGACCAGGATAGAGATTTGGGCTTCTTCTTGAAGAGGGAGGTCAGAGCAGCTGTGACTTGGCTGTAATTTTGTATGAATCATCGATTGAAGTTAGCAAACTCAAGGAAGCGCTGAAGTTCTTTGATGGTGGTGGGTTCTGGCCAGGCTTTGACGGCTTCCACCTTCCCCTCATCCATCTTGATGCACTCTGCACTGATGATGTAACTGAGGAACTGGGTGGAGCTCTAGTGGAACGAACATTTCTCAGCCTTAAGGTAAAGATGGTATTCCCTCAGCTTGGTGAGCACTAGTTGAACATGGTGGCAATGTTTGGCCTCGTTCCGGGAGTATACCAGGATGTCATCAATGTAGACCTGGATGAAGCAATGGAGGTACTCCCAGAACACCTCGTTCATGAATCCCTGGAACACGGAGGGGGCATTGACCATGCCGTACGGCATGACCCGGTATTCATAGTGGTCAGCAGGGGTCACAAAGGCAGTCATCCATTCATCCCCACTCCGGATCCAGATCAGATTGTAGGCACTGCGCAGGTCAAGCTTGCTGAAAAGTGTAGCTCCACGCAACTATTCCAGTGCAGCAGGGACAAGGGGAAGTGGGTATCAGAACTTGACTGATTTTATTTAGAGATCTGTAGTCGATGCAGGGCTGCAATCCTCCATCCTTCTTGGTCACAAAGAAGAAGCCGGAAGCAGCAGGGGATGTGTGTCTTTAAGACCAAGCCTATACAATTTAGAGGGGTCCAATAGAACCGATGTAAAATCTTGAATTGTATAAGGCGCACCCTTGCATCTCTAGATACAATTTTTATGTTTTTAGAATCCTTACCCATTCTCCCTCCTCCAATTCCAAGTTTAAATCTTTCTCCCATAATCTCTTGAGAGTGGTCGAGGCTCCATCCCCCAGACTCTGAATTAAAAAGGAGTAATACACTGATGCCTCATGACCTTTTCCAAAAGCAGTAATCACCTTTCCTAGAGTATCTGCTGCTTTAGGGGGGTGTATGCTATTCCCATAAATAGCACAGAGCAAGTGGCGCAGCTGTAGATACCTAAAAAACTGAGATTCATTCAGATGAATATCTGAATTAAACACTCTGGACACTTTTGTCCATACCAAGTGCAAATGTGAAATAACAGGGTGTGATTTAACTTATCTGGTTAGATTGATAGAAAGGCTTTGTAATGGAAAAATAGGGGCAAGAACTTCCTGTTCAATACAGAACCAGGGAGGTGCTCTTTCAGGTGGAAGCGACCAATGAGGCAAATGTCTGAGACTGAATGCATAATAATAAAACAAAATCTTGGGTAGACCTAGCCCACCTTTGTCAGTCGGCCTATGCAACTTACTAAAATGTAATCTGGGTCACTTGCCATTCCAAATGAAGGACTTCACTATGCTCTCAAATGCTTGAAATAAGTGAGGGGGACATCTACAGGGAGTGACTGTATCAGGTAGTTGAATTTGTGAATACAGTTAATTTTAATAACATTAACCTTCCCAATCATCGATAAATGCAATGAACCTGTCCACATCCCTCGAAAACCTTTTTATTAAAGGGTCAAAATTAACTCTAGCTAAATCAGACAACTATGTTGAGAATAAAACACCCAAATACTTAATGCCCTGTTTGGGCCACTGGAAGGTGCCCGGCTGGAAGGCCGTTACTGGACAGTACGATGTCAGAGACAAAGCTTCGGATTTAGACCAATTGACTTTGTATCCTGAGAACTTGGAAAAGGAATTAATAATTCTGTGGAGGTAAGGCGTAGATCTATTAGGGTCAGAGACAAATAATAAAATATCATCTGCATAAGGCAAAAACTTATGTGCCACACCTCCCACCACCACCCCTGGAAAATCATCCTCCTTTCTTATCATGGCTGCTAATGGTTCCAGGGCAAGACAGAACAATAATGGGGAAAGAGGGCAACCCTGTTGGGTGTCCCTATCCAGAGTAAAATAATCTGAAATTAATCCATTTGTTTGTACCGCCGCTACCGGGTCTATAAAATAACTTGATCCAACCAATAAACATACTCCCAAACCTATACATTTCCAAAATCTTAAAAAGATAATCCCATTCTACCATATCAAATGCCTTTTCGGTGTCAAGTGAGATGGTAACGACTGGAGTCTGATCATTTGCCACTGACCACATGATATTGATGAAACGCCTAATGTTATCAGAAGAGCTACGACCCCGAATAAACCCCACCTGATCTATATGTATAAGAGATGTCATAACTTTACTTAATCGATTAGCCAACATTTTTGACAAAATATTTACATCTAGCTGGATCAGGGAAATTGGATGGTAACTTTTACACTCGCTTGGATCTTTGTCCTTTTTAAGAATCAGATTGATCCGGGCTTGTGTCATGGTTGGTGGAAGCTTTCCATTCTTTAATGATTCCATATAAACTTCTAACAAAAGTGGAGCCAGTTCTGTAGCATATGATCTAAAAAATTTAGCGGCAAAACCATCTGGCCCCGGAGCCTTGCCTGTAGGTAAGGCCTTAATTACCTCGTCAAGTTCCTCCAAGTTTACTTCAGAATCAAGAGATTTTTTTGCTCATTCATCAATTTAGGGAGTTCTAATGGTTCCACAAAGTTTCTAATATCTTCATCAGTAGATGAAGACTTAGAACTATAAAGATCAAGATAGAATTCTTTAAAGGCATTATTAATATCAATTAATATCAATTAATATCAATATCAAAATAATAATATAAAATTTCACCACCAGTAGGTAATGGTAGAAAAAGACTCTCTCTGCTTTATATATCTAGACAAAAGCTTCCCTGCTTTGTCCCCTGACTCAAAATATGTCTGTCTTACCAAAATAATAACCAAAACTCCACTTTCCACAACAAAATAGTATTATATCTGTTCAATCGGGTCAATTCTCTGTGGCCATTAGACGACATACTGCGCTTCAGCTCTGCCTCGGCACTTTTAATATTCACTTCCAACTCCACGAGTTCTCCTGCTTTGGATTTTTTGATGAATGAGGCAAACTGTATGATCCGACCCCTAAGAACCACCTTAAGTGCCTCCCAAGCCACACCCTCAGAGGATACTGAGGACCAGTTGGTCTCCATATAGACATTGATTTCAGTCTTCAGCATTTGTTGGAAATCAGCATTTTGTAAAAGGGATACATTAAAGCACCAGCTGTATGATTTCTTTTTCTCCATATGTGGCACCACCTCTAAACTCACCAGGGTGTGATTTGAGACTAAGATGTTTCCAATGAGCAATCGACAACTGATGGAATGAGGGACTTAGATATATAAATATATATATATATATATATATATATATATATATATATATATATATATATATATATATATAAAACAATCTATTCTTCAATAAATCTTATGGACTGATGAAAAGAATGTATTGTCTCTACCAGATGGGTTCAAAAGTCGCCAAATATCTGCAAGACCAAGATTTCTACAGGTTAACAGATTCCTGTTAAGCGTCAATGTAGCTCTAGGGGGCTTGCACACTTTTGCTTCACTATGATCAAGACTGCATCCATCAAAAGATTCAAGTCTCCTCCCAATATTTTATCATGAGGGGTGCCAGCGGCTTGCAACATCCCTTCAAGATCTATAAAAAAAGCCCTGGTCATCAATGTTAGGTGCATAAATATTAGCCAAAATCAACCTTTGCCCCTGAATTTCTGCTAAAACAATAATGACTCTTCCTGATTTATCTTTAATCTGTTTGAGACATTTGAATTGTAGATGTTTACTTATCATTGTAATGACTCCCCTGCTCTTAATTGAGCCAACACTAAAGAAAATACTCCATATGTACACCTCATATCTTCCCACATTTTTCAGCTTCCTGTGAAGAAAGATGAATTTCTTGAAGAAACACTATTTCATATTTCTTACCATTAAGAAAAGAAATAACCTTCCTTCTTTTTATGAGGTGCCCCAACCCATTCACATTCCACGTGGAGAAAGATAACCCACTCATATTAACATTTGACATTTGATATAATAGAAAAAATAAATTGTGCATCAAAAACAACATTACAAAGACCACATTTCAACATCAGTGCAACAATCAAACCCCGAAATCCCCCCCGAACCAAACGAACAGAAAAAAGAAAAACATGCGCAATAACCCCACGCACAACAGCGCCAAATGGTGTCAATCACTCTAAACTCAAAAGGTCTATGTACGCCTGCGAGAGCCCCTGCGACAACTTTGCCATCAGATTGCTCAAGACCGGTGCTTCTGCACAACTATTGTCAGGCAAAATTACATCACAGAAAATACTTTGTAAAACAAACCTCAGCCAATAGGTAAAATAAACACAAAGAACGTGTAGATTCATTCACAGAACTGTCCTGAAGGTGTGCTCCTCCACAAAACACATTCCCGCCCAAAAAAAAAAAAAAAAAAAAAAAATTATATACATGTATGTATATATATATAATATAAATACATACATACATACATATATACACATACATACATACACATGCATAAAATAAAAATACATAAATAAATAAATAATAAAATATATACTGGACAGTCAATGAATGTTCAGTGAGCCGGATCTTAATGAGTGCAACAGATGATGTAATCCTCCCAATGTCCTGCAAAAATTCTCCACAAAACAAACTCCAGCCAACAGGAGGCATAAGCCCAAGGAATGAGCAGATTCATCCACAAATGTCCCAAAGGAGTATTATTCCATTAAACAAGCTCCAGCTGTTAGGCGGAGCCAGCACAAAAGGAAACAAAACAAGTGTCACAGTTCCTCGGATGGTCAATAGTGTTTTGAGTGAGTCAAATTCACTCGGAGGCCACATAAAACAAAAACCACACCATGACTTCCTCAATCCATAAATTTGATAAAAGACATTGCTTGTTGCGGCCATCCTTAGTATCCATTCTCAATCTGGCCAGGAACTTCAGAGTAAAAGTGATCTTCCGTTGATGTAAGAGTTTCTTGAAAGAGTGTTATTACACAAAACAAACTCCAGCCGCTAGGCTGAACCAACACAAACAGAAACAGAAAATGGTGCCCAGCTTCCTCAGACAGTCAAGTGAATGTTCAGTGACTAGACAGCAACATAAGAATCACCAAATGGCTTACTCACCCAATGTTTCTATGAAGGACATTGCTTGTTTGGGACACCTTAATACTTTGCGGCCATCCTTAGTGTCTATTCTCAATTTGGCCGGAAACATCAGAGCAAAAGCGATCTTCCGTTGATGTAAGAGTTTCTTGCATTCCTTGAATCGATCACGTTTCTCTCTTGTCGAGTTCGCAAAGTCCGGGAAAAAGAAAATGTTGTGATTCTTCCAAGAAAGATTTCCTTTGCTCCTCGCCTCACATAGCACAAGATCTTTATCGGATGATCTCAGAAATTTGGGCAGAATTGATCGGGGCCTATCTCCCTCAGCAGATCTCCGAGCTGGGACACTATGAGCTCCCCCAATTTCCAGCTTGTGGCCTGTTATGTCGAGCAGACTCGGGAAGAGCTCATCCAGGAATTTCACCATATCTCTGCCCTCCTCATGTTCAGGAAATCCAACGGTTTGCATGTTATTCCTCCTAGTGCGATTCTCGAGGTCTTCCAACTTTTCAAAAACGTGTTGTAAATCTGCTTGGTTGCCAACGGATTAGCAGCCAATTCCCTCTCCGATGACTCCAGATAATCGATCCGTCTCTCGACGTCCCCAACTCTTGTAACCAACTAAGAGAATTTTAGTTCCATCACCGTAATCGATTGACGTATTACAGCGAGATCCTCCAAGTCTGCAACAACTTTCGTCAACATCACAGACATGCTCGCCAGTTGACGTTGAATTTCTCCCGCTGCGCCATCCAAATTGAGTCCCTGCTCTGCGAGCCTGTCAAAGGATTCAGCTTGAGCACGAAAGTGTCTTTTAATATCTCCATAGCCTGAGGATTTTGAATTCTTTGCCATGTTGACTTCAAAGAACAAATATGTAGTAGGATGTGTCAAATCTCACCGATTTATACCACAAAAATAATTAAAAACTAGCAAAGCACGCAGAGCTCGTGGTTTACATGTCTGCTCCTTGCATAGCATCACGTGACCTCCAAAAGGTTATTTTTACAAATACACTAAATGCCAGAATTCCACCATTAAAAATAAGCCAAAGAGTCTGTAAAATAATGGTGGCAGACAGAAAGAGTGGTAAAGCACACCTATTGGCTGAAGAAAAACAAGAGAGGTGTGCTTATGAGGTAATGTGTGATGACAAGTGTATAAAGATGAAAGCTTTGAATAAGGGAGTCAGATGAACAGCTGGCATCTCAGGTTTTGTTATTTTGCTCAATAAAGCCTAACCTTTGACATCTGGAACTCCTGACATCGAGAGTTCTCTTACTGAGAGGGAAAAGAGACTTTAATATTTCACAACACTTTCTGTGAGGAATGCTGACACGCCCTCATTAGAGTACATTTAATTATTATGATCCATTTCAGAGCTTTGAGGGGAATATAAGTGAAGATGTAACTTTAATTGTGCTTCTTTTTTTCTTTCTTTTTTTTTTCATTTTGTAGACTGACAGTCTCCTTTTTAACTAATTTTTATAAAAATGTGCAGCAAGGATAAAGTTTGCCTTTTGTGTTCACCATAAGTGAGAAAGTCATACAGGTTTGGAACAACATGACGGTGAGTAATTGATGACTATTTTCATTTTTGGGTGAACTTTTGTACTAAATGATGTTTCCAGATGCTGTTGAACATGTTCTGCTAAACTGTGTAGTGCATGAAAGATTCCAAACATTTATGTCAATGGAAATATAAAACCTGTCACTTCATTTTCCTGTATAATGTTGTAAAAGAGTTTAAAGTATATAATGAATTTTAAAGTTAGACAACAGGACTGATTAATCAGATGTTGGTATTTTAAACACTCCAGTCCAGCAGATGTCGGAAATTCACCAGAAGTTGTTTTATAAACCGACAGAAAACATAAGAAGTAGAAAGAACTCCGACACCCCAAATAGTGCACTATATAGTGAATAGGGGACGAATTCAGAGACTGCTACAGTTTGAGCGCTCAGTTCGGTACGTGTTCAATGTGTTTTACATCATTTGTGAGATTTATATTTATTTTGAGTTGTATTTTGTTGTGCATGTTGTACATTTTTCTCTCTTTGGAGTTTTAATGACTGTAAAAGAAGCTTTTTATCGATACGCTTTAAAATATCAGGAGAAACAAGAAGAAATCTGTGACTATCATGTTTCATTTCTGATATATGAGCTCTTTAAATCCAGTGACTGACTGTAAATGAAGGTGATAATATATATTGGAGAGATGGGCACAAACAAACACTTTTTGGTTTCCTGAAGTTTGTGTAAATACTTTTGGGATTACTGGTCATATGCAAGAGGTGAACAAAACAACTAAAACACTTCAGAACAGGTTTATTTACACTTTCTGTCTGTGGCTAAACTCATGTTTATATTTTAGTCCAGTTTGAAGACGTGTTGGTAAAGTTCAATCTTGACAAACTTTGAGTAACGTTCCAGAAACGTTGTGGTAATGTCCTAAAAACGTCGCTTAAACGTCCCATAAAAGACGTTATAGCAGCATGATCCCCTGATCTTCAGATCATTTATACAAGTTGTACAGTGATTTACAAGTGTGAAATACAAGATCACAAACAATCAACAGTTAAGAACCAGTAGATTATACAGGGTTGGGGAGTAACGGAATACATGTAACGGGATTACGTATTTAAAATACAAATTATAAGTAACTGTATTCCACTATAGTTACAATATAAATAATTGGTAATTAGAATACAGTTACATTCAAAAAGTATTTTGATTACTGAAGAGATTACTTTGCATTTTATTGTCATTTGTTTCATTTAATATTTAGTCCTTTCAGATGGAAAACATTTATACATATAAATGATGCGATCCAAAGTACATTTGAACAGCAGTGAAACACTTTCTTATGATGTGTTAAATTCATACGAGCAGACAGAGAAGTAAGTAGAGCTCGACCGATATGGGATTTTTGAGACTGATACCGATTTTAGAGAGGGAAAATTCACAGATTACCGATAAAGTGACCGATATAGCTAATTTTTGAGCTGGAATGAAAACAGACCTTTTCTGTGTGGATTTTGCACCGATATGATTATGCAGAGATACTCAGAAGGCTGCTTTCTTAAATATTTTTATCAAAGAATATTTGACATTATTATTATACATTGTCAACAAATTCTAGAAATGAACACTGAGAAAATAAAGAATAAATAAAAATACAATAAATAGCTTAATAAACATCAGTACTGTTAGTATAAGTCAATTGCTGACCATTTAAATAAAGAATAAATAAAAATAAAAATAAATAGCTAAATAAACATCAGTACTGTATGTTTTGTATAAGTCAATTGCTGACCATTAAAATAAAGAATAAATAAAATAAATAGCTTAATTAACATCAGTACTGTTTAGTATCAGTCAGTGGCTGACCATTAAAATACAAATCAGTACTGTATGTTTAGTATCAGTCAAATGCTGACCATTTAAATAAAGAATAAATTAAAATAAAATAAATAGCTAAATAAATATCAGGGGCCAGTTGCACCAGCTATACGTACATTACAACTTACCCTAGTTGTGGCGTAAATGGGCACTAAGTCACAATTTACTCTCTACTAAATATTCGAGCATTGCACCATTAAACCCTACGTATAAACTAAATATTTACGGAAGCCTCCGACCAGGAGTAACTGAAGGAATAAAAAAGCAGACTCATTTAATGACATCAATGAGCTCATGTTTTGGTTGACAGGCTTCAGTCCTTTCAACATACATGATTGTGTTGCCATTTACACTCATTTATATTTATGAGAGAGAGAAAAAGAAAACGTACTTTTAAGCGGCTCTTCAGCATGAAACCGATCTAACGGTGCCGTTTTTAAGGTGCATCACCCGGTGTCAAGTTTCAACACATTCAAAAATATATATAGGATATTAAAATGAATAAATGTCTATTTTTCCAGCCTGTTGTATTAGTATTTATTTATCACCCCTTATTTATTTTAGATACAGTTCCTATATATTATTATTTACACAGGGCAAATATACTATTTATTAAATCTACTTTTATTACATATCCTATTTTAATGTCTGGAAAACCAGACTTTTAAATATTATATTTTATAAATGCAACTATTGGAATTGTTCGGTTGAAGGGGGTACCAAACAGTGAATCCTGAACAAAACAGTTTGGTGAATACATTTACACATTAGCTTCCGCTCAGCTGACAACAATGAAAGTAGCTACGTGATTAGCTAGTTAGCTATAAGCTCGTTACCACGGAGAGTAAAAGATGGACTTTATTTACTTTCCAGCATTGTGTCTCACCAACTAGGTAACAACATAGCATGAAATCAACACTCATCAGACACAATCCACCACCGCACCGTTGTCTGCTGAGCTGCAAAAATATGCTCTGATGTTTACCTTTCAATCTGCTTCGTTACTGACTGCACTGACAAACTATAGCTGACTAACAGCAAACAGATGTGATAAACATGAGTGACATGGTTTTCAGGGACAGGGTTAACGTTATATTAGTTATATTGAAAAGGGAAAACGATGGGTTCATTGTTTATTAACTTTCCAGTATGTATTTCACAAACTGGTTAGCAATTTAAGGAGAAGTGATGCTCAAATCCACACGGTTTAACCCTGCCCTGTCTGCTGAGCCACCGTCAGCACAGAGTCAGCTCTGTAAACAGTGGAGTCGGAGCGCGCTCTGTTGGACAAACTACGCTATGACACCAATTCTAAAGCATTGTTTTCTGCATTATATGTTCTGAAAAAAAAGTTTTCATATCGGCACATATCAGTAAAATATATGCCGATACCGATATATCGGCCGACTGGCACAAGAAGTAAATTTGGAGCAGAAGAAATAGAAATAAACCTTGTGTAAATTGTCAGCTTTATGCTAAGCTAAAATGCTATTTCTAGTCATTTTACATGCACATCTTACCAGGCACGATTCAATTTTTTTCATCAAGAAAATTCACGTTGGATCATAATTTCTTTTTTCTAGTAAGACCTTTGATATTAGAGCAAAAATCATATTCTTGATAATATTTTTTGTATTGTTTTCATGTGAAAATATCTAAAAATCCTTAAAACAAGATCAATTTGATTTATCTTGTTTTAGAAACAACACTGCATAAGATATTTAGGTTTTTCAGAGAATGTATTTTTAACATGTGTATTTTGTCTTACTGTACTGGCAGAGTTTTTGGTAAATGGTCTACATTTATATAGCGCCTTTTTTAACCTTAGCGGTTCCAAAGCACTTTACACTTACGTACCAATGACAGTCAAAACAAGTTTTTATAGTCAAAACAAGTGAAAAAATCTACCAGTGCTGAAGAAGTAATCCAAAGTATTTAGAATACGTTACTGACCTTGAGTAATCTAACAGAATACGTTACAAATTACATTTTACAGCATGTATTCTGTAGTGGAATATGTTTCAAAAGTAACCCTCCCAACCCTGCCAGTAGATTATTTACACTTTCTATCTGTCACCATTCACTTTCTTTCATCTTTTTTCCATATTCAAAGTGAATGGTGACTGAGACTAACATATAATCATAAACATGAAGGCGAGTAAATATTGACAGAATTTTCATTTTGGTTGAATTTTCCCTTTACGAGTTCATGTCAATGCTCATCAGTTTAAAATTGACAAAATGCCCTGAAAAAGGGAAAGTTCACCCAAAAACTAGTATTTCTCTCCCATTTATATATAATCTGTTCTAATATTCCTGCAGTCAGGAAGAAAAAAAACAACATATTTATATTTAAACCATTTCTGAAAGAACAGATGATATTTTGTGTAATATATAATAATGTTTTAGAGTTTGATGAATGTCAGTCCATTATAATGATGATGTTTTGTGTTCAGATGTTCATCATGAGAGAGCAGGTGGGTGTGATTCACGCTGGAGAACAGCAGATGCTGCAGACACCAGTGAAGATTGAAGTGAAGCAGGAGGAGATAAAAGAAAAAAACACAGCAGAGGAACAACAGTGTGATGAAGATGATGATGAACAGCAGATGCTGCAGATACCAGTGAAGATGTGTTCAGTGAAGCTGCTGGACTGCAGGAACATGATGAAGATGAGAGGAGAAACCACAGCAGAGGAAGAACAGAGTGATGAAGATGATGATGATTTTATTCCAGCAGGTATGTTTCTTTAATGTTGTGTTACATTTTCATGACAATCCTTTGTTATATCAGAGTGTGATACAAGAAATACTTTTTTCACTTACAGGCCAAACGAAAAAGTTCCCTGCTGTTTTTATTTTAGTTTTAGTGCTCAGTTATCTTTTAAAAAGGTGCATTTCAAATCAAATCAAATCAAATCACTTTATTGTCACACAGCCATATACACAAGTGCAATGGTGTGTGAAATTCTTGGGTGCAGTTCTGATCAACATAGCAGTCGTGACAGTGATGAGACATATACCAATTTACAATAACATCAAATTAACACAACACAATTTAAACATCTGATGTACACATAATTACACTCAACAGTATACAAATAATAACATACACTGTACAGTATACAATACGCACTATATACATACACATTATTCAATAAAAATAAAAAATAAAAATATATAAAAAAGTATATATATAGAATGTACAGTATTGTACTGTATTGACATTCAGGCTGTCGGTTGATAGTCAGTTGTTAAGAGAGAATATAATATAATAATAATATAATTTATGACAGTCCGGTGTGAGATATAAGAGTAAGAGTAATAAAGTGCAGTGCTGATGTATTTGATCGTGGGAGATCAAGAGTTCAGAAGTCTGATTGCTTGGAGGAAGAAGCTATCATGGAGTCGGCTGGTGTGGGTCCTGATGCTGCGATACCGCCTGCCTGATGGTAGCAGTGAGAACAGCCCATGGCTCGGGTGGCTGGAGTCTCTGATGATCCTCTGAGCTTTTTTCACACACCGCCTTGTATATATTTCCTGGAGGGAGGGAAGCTCACCTCCGATGATGTGTCTGGCAGTTCGCACCACCCTTTGCAGTGCTTTGCGGTTGTGGGCGGTGCTGTTGCCGTACCAGGCGGAGATGCAGCCAGTCAGGATGCTCTCTACAGTGCAGGTGTAGAACCGTGTGAGGATGTGGCAGTTCATTCCATTTACTGACCCTCATGTTATTTCAAACATGTATGACTTTCATTCTGTGACTAGAGCTGGGCGATATGACGATATATATCGTGGCGACAATAGAAAGTGTCAGTCGATAGAGATTTTGATATATCATGTATATTGCGACATGTAAACATCCGAGTGCGCTGTGTGGGATTATCTATTAGTGGGCGGGGCTTCACGTGAGACAGAGAATTTAAGAAACATGGACAGGGTTTAAATGGACATACACTATATTGCCAAAAGTATTCGCTCACCCATCCAAATAATTGAATTCAGGTGTTCCAATCACTTCCATGGCCACAGGTGTATAAAATGAAGCACCTAGGCATGCAGACTGCTTCTACAAACATTTGTGAAAGAATGGGCCGCTCTCAGGATCTCAATGAATTCCAGCATGGTACTGTGATAGGATGCCACCTGTGCAACAAGTCCAGTCGTGAAATTTCCTCGCAACTAAATATTCCACAGTCAACTGTCAGTGGTATTATAACAAAGTGGAAGCGATTGGGAATGACAGCAACTCAGCCACGAAGTGGTAGGCCACGTAAAATGACAGAGCGGGGTCAGCGAATGCTGAGGTGCATAGTGCGCAGAGGTCGCCAACTTTCTGCAGAGTCAATCGCTACAGACCTCCAAAGTTCATGTGGCCTTCAGATTAGCTCAAGAACAGTGCGTAGAGAGCTTCATGGAATGGGTTTCCATGGCCGAGCAGCTGCATCCAAGCCATAAATCACCAAGTGCAATGCAAAGCGTCGGATGCAGTGGTGTAAAGCACGCCGCCACTGGACTCTAGAGCAGTGGAGACGCGTTCTCTGGAATGACGAATCATGCTTCTCCATCTGGCAATCTGATGGACGAGTCTGGGTTTGGCGGTTGCCAGGAGAACGGTACTTGTCTGACTGCATTGTGCCAACTGTGAAGTTTGGTGGAGGGGGGATTATGGTGTGGGGTTGTTTTTCAGGAGCTGGGCTTGGCCCCTTAGTTCCAGTGAAAGGAACTCTGAATGCTTCAGCATACCAAGAGATTTTGGACAATTCCATGCTCCCAACTTTGTGGGAACAGTTTGGGGATGGCCCCTTCCTGTTCCAACATGACTGCGCACCAGTGCACAAAGCAAGGTCCATAAAGACATGGATGAGCGAGTTTCGTGTGGAAGAACTTGACTGGCCTGCACAGAGTCCTGACCTCAACCCGATAGAGCACCTTTGGGATGAATTAGAGCGAAGACTGCGAGCCAGGCCTTCTCATCCAACATCAGTGTCTGACCTCACAAATGCGCTTCTGGAAGAATGGTCAAAAATTCCCATAAACACACTCCTAAACCTTGTGGAAAGCCTTCCCAGAAGAGTTGAAGCTGTTATAGCTGCAAAGGGTGGGCTGACGTCATATCCTATGGATTAAGAATGGGATGTCACTTAAGTTCATATGCATCTAAAGGCAGATGAGTGAATACTTTTGGCAATATAGTGTATGTTGTTATGTGTCTTATATGTATAGTCTGTACTTTCTGAACACTTTGGTCTCCTGAAGTTGTTTTAAAATGTGCTATAAAAATAAAGTTGTATTGTAAAAAAAATTCAGCAGCCGCCCAAGCAAACTCAGTGATATTAATCTTGCATTCAGCACTTCAATAACGTTTAATTTGCTTCTCATCTGACACGTGCATCTGTGTTTCATGTGAGCATTGCGTGCACTGCGTGCACTTTCTCTGAAGCACGCAAGTGTGCACGAGTTCAGCAAGATTCTTAATATTTACAGGACAGCGTGTAGTGGAATCACTCGTGCTACTCAATAATTTTTGACTCAGGAAGCCCCTTGAATAAACATCTCAGAATGGGATGACACCCAAACAAGTCAAGAAAATTGTTATTAAAACAGTTGACATCTGTGGTTCACAAACACAGAGCAGAAAACTTCATAAACTGTTGAGTGATGATAATCACTTGTAATATAGAGGATATAAAACATCTACACACCCTTTTAAATTGCAGGTTTTTGAGATGTAAAAAATTAATCCAAGATCAATCTTGTCAGATCTTTTTACAACAAACAGAAACTTTTTAGGAGAAAAATAAAAATAAAAGACAATTAACTGGCTGCATAAGTGTGCACACCCTTTTATAATGTGCCATGTGACTCTGTTTGGAATTGACCAATCTCATTCAAATGCTTACTTGTCATCAATTATGTGATGTTGATTAACCCTGAATAAAATCAACTGTTTTTGTAGGATTTTCTTGGCATCTTCTTGGGTGCGTCTTACTGCTTAAGCCAATTGTCCACAAAGAGTTTACAAAGAATGTGTAGGATCTCATTGTGATGAAATAACAATCAGGAGAGGGGTACACATTTTTTTCAAAACATTAGATGTGCCATCGGACATCGTAAGACCATCAACAAGTGGAGAAAATGGGGCACCACAATGACATTCCTAAGGACAGTGCACCCATCGACAATTGATGAAAAATGAAGAAAAATGTTCAGGGAGTCTACAAAGAGTTCTACAGCAACGTTAAATGAGTTGCAAGAATATCTGGCAAGGACTAGTCTCTTGCTTCATGTGACAAAAATATCCCGCATTCATCATATTTCTGGGCTTTGGGATAGGGTGGCAAAACAGAAGTCATTACTCACAATTTTCCCTAAACAAATATCCAGTCACCCAGAACCATGTGGCAAAATGTTTTATGGTCTGATAAAACCAATATAGAACACTCTGGTCATAATTTTAAAAGGAATGTTTGCTGCAAAAATAAGACTGCTCATCACCCAAACAACACCATACACACGGTGAAGCCTGATGGTGGAAGCATCGTGCTACGGGGCTGCTTCTCTTCAGCTATGACTGGGGCACTAGTCAAGATAGAATAGAAATAATCATGGATAGTGCCAAATACCAGTCAATTTTGACACAAAACCTTCAGACCTCCATTAAAAAGCTGAAGATGAAGAGGAAATTCATCCTTCAGCACAATAATGACTCTAAACTAGGGCTGGGCAATTAATCTAATTTTATTTTCAATAACAATTTTGACTTTCAACAATTATGAAAACAAGATAATCGAGATAAAACAATTATTGTGCTGCGTTCCATTGAAACACCCCAGCATTATCATTTTTATTAATTCCATTCATAAGACAAACACAACATAAAATATGGAATCAATTATATACGTTAACCCCCCCCCCCCCCCACGACACAAACACGCACTACAGTGGTCACCAACAGTTAGAACATAAAAAATAAAAATAAACAACAAAAAAGTATACTTTCAAAAAACAAGAAGAATGCACATATACATCTAAACTAGAAATCACTCTTCCACTGCCCCTCCCGGAGAACCCTCCAAAAAAGCCAAATATCCACTCCACTTCCTATCAAACAAATCCCTTTTTCCCAGCCTTCTAAAAATCACCTCCTCGAATGCCACTACCCCGCCCATCTCCCCGCACCACTCCCGAAACGAGGGTGCCCCAGCCGACTTCCATCTCCTGAGGATGATTCGTCTGCCGATCATAACTCTGGCTAGGACCCAACTTTTTAAATGACTATCCTCTATATTAATGACCGCCCCATCGCCAAAGATACAAAGTCTGGGGTAAAATGAAAATTCAGGGTCCAATACGTCACACATAAAGCTCTGAACCCTCAACCAAAATTCTTGGATCTTAACACATCCCCAAAAAACATGGGTTGTGTCCCCGTTTTCTGATTGGCATTGCCAGCAGGTGGTTGTGTCTTTAAGACCAAGCCTGTACAATCTAGAGGGGGTCCAATAGACTCTATGTAAAATCTTAAATTGAATCAGATGCACCCTTGCATCTCTAGATGTAAACTTAACTTTTTTTAGAATCCTAGCCCACACTCCCTCCTCCAATACTAAGTTTAAATCTTTCTCCCATAATCTCTTAAGAGAAGTTGAAGCTCTGTCCCCCAGACTCTGAATTAGCAGGGAGTAATACACTGATGCCTCATGACCTTTTCCAAAAGCAGTAATCACCACTTCCAGAGTATCTGCCGCTTTAGGGGGGTGTATGCTACACCCAAAAATAGTAAAGAGCAGGTGGTGCAGCTGTAAATACCTAAAGATCTGAGATCTGGGAATCCTAAAATGTTGAACCATATTTTCAAAGGATCTCAACACGCCACTCTCATATAGGTCACCGAGCGTATTAACCTCCCTCACAATCCACTCTGACCAGCAGAAAGGGGACTTATTAATACATAATTTTGGGTTCAGCCATATGCTCAAAGCAACATTTAAATAAATGTCCGAATTAAACACTCTGGACACTTTTGTCCATTCCGCATGCAAATGCGAGATAACGGGGTGTAACTTAACTTTTCCAGTTAGTTTAACAGAAAGGCTTTGCAATGGCAAAATAGGGGCAAGAACTTCATGTTCAATACAAAACCAGGGAGGGGCTCTCTTGTGATCATATTCCCTTTAATACATTTTCAAACTCTGGCCAATTAGTTCCCAGGATTAGTGGATGGGTGAGGCGGGAACTAACTGCCACCTCCACTCTATGCTTTTTCCCCGAAATATGATAACGAGGGTCACTATAGGATAGTTGTGAATATCCCCATGCACACACTTTACCCGCACACTTTTGTTTGCGCCCAAAGCCTCGTGTTGAACCAAACATTGGTGGATAGTGGTCTGCTTGCAACCCGTATCCACCAAGGCTTGATGGGTACTCCCCTTGACACTTACCGGTATCCTGTATGCTCCGTCCCGATCGGGGGCAGCCCATGGAGTGTCAGGGATCTGGAACACAGTTCCCAGCCCCATCACAGGGCACTGATCCCGGAAGTGCCCTGGATCACTGCAACTCCAGCAGGCTGGCCCAGGCGCTATGTCTGCACCTGTGTCAGTGGACACATCCACCTGAGGGGGAGAGCGGTGACGCAATGAAGTCGCCGGGGGGGCAAACCCCTGCGAACGGGAAGCCGGCTTCGGCAGCGGGATTCCACGCCTCCGTGGTACTGGAATGGGCTGTGGGGAGAGAGCAGAGTGAGAGGAGAGGGGGGAGGGAGAAGAGATCAGGGAAAACACAGGGGGAGGGGAGAGAGAGTAGGAGGGCTATTCCACCCTCTGGTATGCCGTCAGTTGGTCCTCCGCCAGTTGGACAGCTTCCTCCAGCAACGCCGGGTGGTGGCACTGGACCCACTCCACCATTTCTTTCAGTAGGCGACAGGTCAGCTGCTCCAGCATCACCTGGTTGACAACTCCCTCGACGTTGTGGTCCTCCGCCAGCAGCCACTTCCGGCAGGCATCTCGAAGCCGTCGGGTGAAGTTAAATGGGCAGCCAGTCCCCTTCAACTTCATCATATGGAAGAGCTGACAGTATTGCTCTGGACTGCGGCCAAACCGCTGCAGGATGGTCTTCTTCAGGTCATTGTCAACCAGGAGACTATCCGCCGACAGGTGTTGAGCTGTAAGTTGGGCTTCCCCGGACAACAAGGGAATGAGCCTGGCCGCCCACTGGGCACGCGGCCAACCCCAGATCTCGGCGGTATGCTCGAAGAGGTCCAGGAAGGCTTCTGGATCATCTTCCGGCCCCATCTTCATGAGTGTGGGCGGGGGCATGGGGGCTGCTCTGTCCGGGGTCATGGCCGGGGCTTTCTTCTGGCTGAGGAGGCTCCGGATCGCATGCCGGTCCTCTGCTTGAGCTCGAAGGATCTCATGGAAGCGACAATCTTGATCTTGGTGAAGCTCAAGCAGGGCCTAATGGTGGGTAAAGCGTAGGCCGGCGAGGGACTTGAGGACTTCGGTCAACGGCGAGTACCCCATGACGGCGTATTTCCTCCAGTTTTTCCTGGGTTTCGGCACCAGTGTGAAGCAGTTTGTTGATAGGGATCAGGAGGAAACGGGAAACGTGGGGTTGTAACTCAAGGTAAGACTTTTTAATTCAATAAACTCAAAAATGGATTTTTCAGCATAACACTTGTGACACAGCGCTTTTCAGTCTGACAGTCTGGCAATTCTCTCTCCTTCTGCCGCTGGCATGGCTCCTTTTATAGTGGTCTCCTCAAGCTTACTGCAATTGGAAACAGGTGTTAGTTATTATCTGGCTCAGGTGTATGCACCCATACCGCTTTCTCTCTCTCCGGACGGATGCTCGACCATGCCCCCGCTGCCACAAGGGCTTACACACTTTTGCTTCACTATGATCAAGGACTGAGTCCATCAATAGATTAAAGTCTCCTCCCAATATTATATCATGAGGGGTGCCAGTGGCTTGCGACATCCCTTCAAGATCTATAAAAAAGCCCTAATCATCAGCGTTTGGTGTGTAAATATTAGCCAAAATCAAACTTTGCCCCTGAATTTCTGCTAAAACAATAATGGCTCTTCCTAATTTATCTTTAATCTGTTTGAGACATTTGAAATGTAGATGCTTAGTAATCAGTGTAACGACTCCCCTGGTCTTACTTGAGCTAGCACTAAAGAAAACATCCACCCCATACCTTCCCAAATTTTTCAGCTTCCTGCAGGGAAAGATGCATTTATTAAAGAAACTCAATATCATATTTCTTACGTTTAACAAGAGAAATAACTTTTCTTATATGGCATGCCCCAACCCATTCACATTCCACGTGGAGAGAAACAATCCACTCATACTAACATTTGACATTTTGACATATTAGAAAAAATAGATTGTGTGTCAAAAATAAAATTATACCACATTCCACATTAGTGCAACAATCAAACCCCAAACTTACCCCCGAACCAAACAGAAAAAAGAAACACGTGCGCATTAGCCCCATACACGACAGTGCCAACCGGCGTCCATCCCTCTAAACTCAAACAGTCCATGTACTCCTACAAGAGCCCCCGCGACAACTTTGCCCTCAGATTGCTCAAGTCTGGTGTTTCTATACAAATTTTGTAAGACAGAAATACACAACAGAAGATAATCTATAAAACAAACTGCTGCCAATAGGTGGAATAAACACAAAGAACGTGTAGATTCATCCACATAACTGTCCCGAAGGTTTATTCCTCCACAAAACAATCTCCAACCTCTAACAGAACCAGTACACACACACACACACACACAAAAGGCCATTCAGTTTCCTCGGACAGTCAAACGAATGTTCCGTGAGCTGGCCCATTCAACTGTTACATGAGTGCAACAAATGACCCAATCACTATAATGTCCTGCAAGAAACACTCCAGTCAGTAGGAGGCACAAGCACAAAGAATGTGCAGATTCAGCCACAACACTGTTCCGAAGGAGTGCTGCTACACACAACAAACTCCAACCGCTAGGCGGAACCAGCACAAAAATAAACAAAAAGGCGCTCAGCTTCCTTGGATGATCAGTGAGTGGATGTTCAGTGAGTCGGTTCACTTGGCTGCAGTGTGAGAATCACAAAATAACTTACTTAGTCCATTGACTTTATGAAGGACATTGCTTGCCGGGGACATGTAAATTCTTTACGGCAATCCTTAGTATCTGTTCTCAATTTGGCCTGGAACATCAGTGCAAAAGCGACCTTCCGTTGATGTAAGAGTTTCTTGCATTCCTTGAATCAATCACGTTTCTCTCTTGTCAAATTCGCAAAGTCTGGGAACAAGAAAATGCTGTGGTTCTTCCAAGAAAGAATTCCATTACTCATCTTTATCAGATGATCTCAGAAATTTGGCCAGAATTGTCTCCCTCAGCGGATCACCGAGCTGGGACCCTGTGAGCTCGCTCGATTTCCAGCTTATGGCCTGTTATGTCAAGAAGACTCTGAAAGAGCCCGTCCAGGAATTTCACCATATCCCGACCTTCTTCATCCTCAGGAATTCCAACAATTCGGACGTTATTCCGCCAGTTACGATTCTCCAAATCCTCCAACTTCTCCCAGGCGCGCTCCAAATCCACCTTGATCACTAGCGGATTATCAAATCACTTTTATTGTCTCACAACCATATACACAAGTGCAATAGTGTGTGAAATTCTTGGGTGCAGTTCCGAGCAACATAGTAGTTGTGACAGTGATAAAGACATGTACTAATTTACAATAAACATCAGATTAACACAACACAATTTAAAATCTAATATACACATAATTACACATAACACAATATACAAATAATAACTTTCAATGTACAGTATACAATACACACAATATAGAATACACATTATACAATAAAAAAGTATATATAGTATATATAAAATGTACAGTAGGCTGTATTGTACTGTATTGACATTCAGGCTGTCGGTTGATAGTAAATTGCCAGTGTGTTGTTAAGAGAGAATATAATATATAATAATATAATTTATGACAGTCCGGTGTGAGATATAAGATTAATAAAGTGCAGTGCTGATGTATATTGATCGTGGGAGATCAAGAGTTCAAAAGTCTGATTGCTTGGGGGAAGAAGCTGTCATGTAGTCATCTGGTGCGGGTCCTGATGCTGCGATACCGCCTGCCTGATGGTAGTAGTGAGAACAGCCCATGACTCGGGTGGCTGGAGTCTCTGATGATCCTCCGAGCTTTTTTCACACACCGCCTGGTATATATGTCCTGGAGGGAGGGAAGCTCACCTCCGATGATGTGTCTGGCAGTTCGCACCACTCTTTGCAGGGCTTTGCGGTTGTGGGCGGTGCTATTGCCGTACCAAGCGGAGATGCAGCCAGTCAGGATGCTCTCTACAGTGCTGGTGTAGAACCGTGTGAGGATGTGGCGGTTCATTCCAAACTTCCTCAGCCGTCTCAGGAAAAAGAGGCGCTGATGAGCCTTCTTCACAACGGCTTCAGTGTGGATTGACCCTGTGAGTTCCTTAGTGATGTGGACACCCAGGAACTTGAAGCTGCTGACTTTCTCCACTGGTGCTCCATTGATGGTGATGGGACTGTGTTCTCCATCTCTTCTCTTGAAGTCCACCACAAGCTCATTTGTCTTACTGACGTTGAGGGAGAGGTTGTGCTCCTGACACCAGTGTGTCAGAGTGTGCACCTCCTCTCTGTAGGCTGTTTCATCATTGTCAGTGATCAGACCTACCACCGTCGTATCATCAGCAAACTTGATGGCATTGGAGCTGTGTGTTGCCACACAGTCATGTGTGTACAGGGAATACAGGAGTGGGCTGAGTACACAGCCCTGTGGGGCTCCAGTGTTGAGGGTCAGTGATGAGGAGATGTTGCTGCCCATCCTAACCACCTGGCGTCTGCTTGACAGGAAGTCCAGAATCCAGCTGCACAGCGAGCTGTTTAAGCCCAGAGCCCGGAGTTTCTCATCAAGCTTGGAGGGCACAATGGTGTGCCCTCCCTTTATTCCCTTTAAAGTCCGTGATGATGTTAATTCCCTGCCACATGCTTCTAGAGTTGGTGGTGTTGAACTGTCCTTCAATCTTGTTCCTGTACTGACGTTTTGCTGCTCTGATAGTTTTTCGGAGGGCATAACTGGCCCCCTCCGATGACTCCAGATAATCTATATGTTTCTCGGCATACCCCACTCTTGTAACCACCTTAGTGAATTTCGTCTCCATGTCCATGATCAATCAACGTATTGCAGCAAGATCCTCCAAGTCAGCAACAACCTTCGTCAGCATTGCCGACACGTTCAACAATTCTCGCAGAATTTCCTTCACTTCTCCGGCCAAATCGACTCCCTGGCTCGAGGCTTCCGGAGGGGCATCAGCTTGAGCACGTAAGTGTCTTTTAATGTCTCCAGAGCCCGAGGATTTTGAATTCTTTGACATATTGTCTTCCTAGAATAGTTATGGATCAGGGTGTATCGAATCCATTTATAGTCCAGTATACAAGAAATCTTTATACTGATGTGCAAGTTATGAATGTCCAACTCAAAATTTTATAAAAACTGTTGAAATCTCACAAGCCTGAAGTACGACATTAGGCTACATAACACAGTCTTAACTGTCTCTAGAACTGTTACTGTTTATTTAATGATCAGCTGTATATGTTTAACTTGCACGCAAATTGAACGAACGATTGCATTGACTGTTCTGAGTACGATGTTTTATGCCTGTATAATACAGTTATATTCTCTTTAAAATAAGAGTGTAAATTAAAGTTTGTAAGATTGTCTCCTGCAGAGAGCATGGGTAAGAGAAACCAAATGCCCAACGAATATCGATCTTCAAACCAACTTTCCCTCACTAAATTTATAATTTACTTGTTAAACCTGAACATGCCTCAGAAATCATTTTAGCAATGACTATTTAAAGTAATAGTTAACAAAATCAACCATATAAACACATTTGAACTGTAAACAAGTATACATTTTATAATAAACACTGAGGCATGTCCTTTACGGTAGGATGTAAATAAACCGGCCATGCAAGTTAACACCCGCTTAGATTCGCCTATTTATTCATTCAACACTCTCTCACTCTCTCTCTCTCTCTCCAAAATTAGCACAAGAACTCAGAATACACCATGCAACAAATGTGCATTGGAGCCCGGAGGTCAATTATTCACCCACTGATTATCCATATGATTTGATTTGAAGTGCCCGTCACGGTCATGTTCATAACACATTTTTATGGGTGTTTAAAGTAAAGAAGGGAGACAATTTGTTCATCATACTTAACATCGACAAAGGTTATTTTTGTACAGAAAGTATCAACTTATTTGAATGAATATTGTTTGAGTGATATAAACTTAACCTCTAAAACATTATGGACATGACACAACCTAATAAAAGTCTCGTTGAAATTAATCAAAAAGTGCTGTTATGACAAAATTACTCTAGATATGTCTTATACATCATATCTTTCTTGAAAATGATTATTGTTAACATAAAGATAAAATAAAGAGTGTTTTGACCCCTCTTTTGCAACCATGAAATATGGCTGGTTGAAAATGTTGTTTTAGAAATGGTGCGCTCCTTTTTAGAGGTGGATAAACAGATGCAGATTCCTAAAAAAAATTATTATAGCACTATAATACAGTAAAATGTAGACCTAAATGAACAACTTAAAATAGTTTTTGATCATTTGCTTAACATTATTTTTTCATGGTATTGTTGACATTTTTGTGGAATTGACCATTTGTTTTCCACGTAGCACAAAAGCCATACAAATAGACAACAAGTATACACAAAGAACGTTTTATTTTTCTATTATTGCTATTATCAGATGATGTTTGAAAATGATGCCAATTTGACTTGTCTGCGGTTCATTTCCTAAAACTAAATTGACCATTTTCTAGTCCGAGTTTCACATCTTTTGATGACACAGTGCTCTCTTCTCTGTTATTCTTCTAAAGCCCAGTTGACTACCTGCCTGCTCTAAATATTGGATAATTTAATGCACAAGCTATGCGCACATGTATTTTACATTCTAAAAAAAACAAAACAATTAGTTTTTTTTTTCATGCATTCATTAATAAAATAAAAAAAGAGATCCACATTGGATTTTTCAGGCTTTTCTGTGACCGCCCGCTCCTGTCCACATCTCATGGAAGTACCGTCCGCTCCTGCCTTCAACTTGGAAATTTAATCCCATGTCGCAAGAAATCTAATCAGGTCCTGTGGGACTTCTGCAGGAATGCAGACCTCTAACTGGATTATTCAAAAATAGGCATTACAGTATGGTTAATACATTACATATATTTGATTGACTTTCCCCCAAAACAATTGCTATGTTGTGATATATATATAAAATGGCTTTTATTGTGATATAAGACTTTGGTCATATCGCCCACCCCAAACTGTGACTCACATTTAATCTAAATGACTAAAATCATGAAATTAAATTATAAGTCTGAATTGATGGTATAAATATAAACTGTTTGCACAGCAAAAATCAGAAATAAATACTGGACCTTTGTTGTATACACACATTAAATTAGGGTTCAGTTTGATGATTTAAATTTGCCCCTCTATTGTGTTCATTGTAGAGCTGATGGAAGTGAGAGAGGAATGTGAAGAACTGAATGAAGTGGAGGAGGAACAGCATGATTTCATAACTGGAGAAAGATCTCTGAGTGGCTCAAACACTGAAAAGAATTTCTCTCCAAAAAAGCCTCAAAGAAGAGCAGACAAGAAATCTTTCACCTGCTCTCAGTGTGGAAAGAGTTTCACACGTAAAAGCGATCTTAATATACACATGAGAATTCACACAGGAGAGAAACCTTACATGTGTCATCAGTGTGGGAAAAGTTTTGCATATGCAACCAATCACAAAAGACATCTCATTTGTCACTCTGGAGAAAAGTCATTTGAATGTGGTAAGTGTGGTAAAACATTTGTTCTGGCACAGTACCTAAAACGACATCTGGAAACTCACACAAATGAGAAGTCTTACAATTGTTCTTTTTGTGGAAAGAGTTTTGCACATGAGTCCTCTTTTAAAGAGCACCAGAAAATACATACCGGTGCGGGTGCTCACATGTGCTTTGAATGTGGGAAGATATTTATTACAGCAAGCAACTTAAAACGGCACCAAAGTATTCATACTGGAGAAAAACCTTACAAGTGCTCACAATGTGGAAAGAGTTTCACTCGGTCAGAAATCCTGAAAACACACGAGAGATTTCATACTGGAGAGAAACCATACAAGTGCTCATACTGTGGAAAGAGTTTCACACATTCACAAACCCTGAAAACACATGTGAGATTTCATACTGGAGAGAAACCATACAAGTGCTCACACTGTGGAAAGAGTTTCACACATTCACAAACCCTGAAAACACACGAGAGATTTCATACTGGAGAGAAACCATACAAGTGCTCACACTGTGGAAAGAGTTTCATACATTCACAAACCCTGAAAATACACGAGAGATTTCATACTGGAGAGAAACCATACAAGTGCTCATACTGTGGAAAGAGTTTCACACATTCACAAACCCTGAAAACACACAAGAGATTTCATACTGGAGAGAAACCATACAAGTGCTCACACTGTGGAAAGAGTTTCACTCAGTCAGAACACCTGAAAAAACACGAGAGAATTCATACTGGAGAGAAACCTTACAAGTGCTCACAATGTGGAAAGAGTTTCACTCAGTCAGAAAACCTGAAAAAACATGAGAGAATTCATACTGGAGAGAAACCTTACAAGTGCTCACAATGTGGAAAGAGTTTCACTCGGTCAGAACACCTGAAAACACATGAGAGAACTCATACTGGAGAGAAACCTTACAAGTGCTCACACTGTGGAAAGAGTTTCACATATTCACAAACCCTGAAACCACATGAGAGAATTCATACTGGAGAGAAATCTTATAAATGCTCACAATGTGGAAAGAGTTTCACTCAGTCACAAACTTTGAAAACACACAAGAGAACTCATACTGGAGAGAAACCATACAAGTGCTCACAATGTGGAAAGAGTTTCACACATTCACAACACCTGAAAACACATGAGAGAATCCATACTGGAGAGAAACCTTACAAGTGCTCACAATGTGGAAGGAGTTTCACTCAGTCACAAACTTTGAAAACACACAAGAGAACTCATACTGGAGAGAAACCATACAAGTGCTCACAATGTGGAAAGAGATTCACACATTCACAAACCCTGAAAACACATGAGAGAATCCATACTGGAGAGAAACCTTACAAGTGCTCATTAGTGGAAAGAGTTTCACTCAGAAAAAAAACCTGAAAACACATGAGAGAATCCACACTGGAGAGAAAATTTACAAGTGAAAAACGAGAAATACTGGATTCATAAATTGTGATTCTTTACCTCAATTTACGCTAAAAAATGCAGTTTTCCCAGCTTGTATAGCTAATGCGAGTTGATTGACAGGTGATTTCTATATCTAAATAGTGACTGGCTCTTTTTCCTGTAAGGCGGGACTTCCTTTCTATATCTGTTGACCGTTGGGTGCTTGGAGCTCCTTGGTTGGGCGTTCCAAATTCTCATATTCATTTTAATAGAAGTGGCTCATCTCTGCTAAGTAATCTCTGCTTTAAATCAAAGGGAGAACCAGGTTTACATACGTTTAGAATTACATTACTGTGAGTGATTTTGTTGAGCAGATGAATGCATTCAATGAAATACATGATTAATATTCACTTCAGTAGTTATTCTTAAAATATTTTTTTTATTGTTATTATTATGATAAATAACAGCTACAAAAACCATAATTCAGCAAATACGAAGCAAAAATTCATATATTTTTTTTGATAAGTATGTATTGCATGTGCAGAAATAAATGACAAATTTACACATTAAATCACACATTTACTGTAATTACAAAAGCTTTTTGTCAGATGAGATATGTAACAGGTGTTTATTATGATGATGAATTGTCTGTTTTAAGTGTTTCTCTTCACCATAAAGCATTTTTGTTATTTTTGCCTTTTTGTTAAGGGTGATGTAGGCAATCGCTCTAATGTTACGCGCTGGCAAAGTAGACAGCTTCGTTGATTATAAACAGGAGCGAACCAATGAGCTGCGGAATGCTGCACATGAGAGAGAGATGCAAAATTATTATTATTATTATTATTATTATTATCACTCGTTACTTTGATAAGTGTAGGTGTAGGAACCATCTTAAACCTGTAAGAGGCCACCCACTGGTCCAATGGTGGCATCCAGTGGCGTGGCTGAAGGTCTCCTGCGTGTTCTGTCTTTTCGTGCAGATTAAGTTTATTTTGTTCCAATTAAATAACTATATTATTCGTTTTATGATCCCTGTTGACTCCAATTATAAAAGTTTCCAAGGATATATTAATGTTCCAATCTTAATTTTTATTACTAAATTTGGTTTAACATTTGATCATCGTATTTAACTCTATTTTATATTGTACTCGTTCATTAGGATTCCTGTCGCTTAGAGAGTCTCCTGCTGGCCGTGTACGCGGATCTCACGGTCACAAATACTCCAGTATTGGTCATTAAAACAGTAAATTACTAAATACTAATTAGATGGCTGCTCATGCTTGCCCTTTTATCTAAAAGTATTTTGTTTATTCCCTTTAAATAGTAAATACTTAATTAGAGTAACATTATCTCTACCCAGAGGTCATGACCACTAAATTTACAAAGATAGACCAACAATACCTAAGTTAAAATAGCTTTATATGATCATGCCATAGTTTCCTATGTTCACTTAGCTAGAAAATATTACAATAACCAGAGGTTTAGACTTTACCCTATTTAGGCTTGGCCGACAACTTCATGTTGTCCATAACGAGCCTGTACACTCTTAAGTACACTAGAAGTAATGCCAATTTGTTAGTCGGAGCTCTAAAGTCTCAGTCGGTGTGCCTTATGCTCCATCCAGAACTGAGCTTTAGTCCGCTACTAACCTGGTCGTAGATTTGCGGAAACATGGACTTAACGTAATCTGCTAAAGACAATAGTTTCAGAGTAAATCAGAATAAACTCATGTAATAATTTATTTACCAGGTAAAATAATACATTCATCAATTCCAATTAGACAATAATAAGTCAAATTCAGACATTTTATCAGTGAACCAAGCATAATAATATAATTAAAGTTGCTTTCCGTTCAAACATTTACCAAATATAAGAAATTCAAACTGCAATTACCTGGTAACGACAAACAATGTTTTGTATGTGGGTCATCTGGCTACAGAGACCCTGATTCCTTCGTCATCTCTCCCGAAATACAAAACTATCCTATTGTTATTTTAGATGTGTGTGTTTGGTGTTATTTAGGATCTGGTTTTACAATTTAGGGGGTTGCAAGCAAGTTCTTTGAAGCTTGCATTTATGTTTACAAAGAACAACATATGGTTCCTGTGGGAGGGACATACTGATACTTACAGAATTCTACTAAACACTGAAACCTTACTAGTGACTTGATTTTGCTGGAAGGGAATGAGACGGTGTTACCAGTCGCAATGAGATCTTTCAAATGACACCAAATATGCATGATCAAAAACCTTTTACATTACAGAACAGGATAAGTCATAACTTAGTTTTTTGGTGTTTTTAAAGTGACCTGAAGTGAGAGAGAGAGAATAGATGTGAGTGTGATTTGTGTTTTATGGTCACTAATCGGTGGGGTGTGTTGTCTCAGGTGGAGATGTCTTCTGTGTGAGAGTTTTATAACGTTGTTATCTCACAAGTTCTTAACTTTCCCGGAAGTGATGCGGACAATTTTGTGCCAGTCTTACAAACCTAATTGTTATGTCTCTTTAAATGTTAAGTGTCATGTGACTAGAAGGGGCAATGTGTGTTAATCAAAATTTGGGGTTAAAACACCTGTACTGGTATGTGTTCAAATGGAGGGAGGGGGTAAGTTTGGAGCACATATTTTTTGTTGACCATCTAAATATTGTTTATTATTTCATATTGTTTACATCATACTCATGTTTTGGAATTCATTCATGTTTGCTCTTTGGATTTTTTAATCTTCTTTAATAAATCTCAAGACGCAAGCATTTTTGTACTGTTTTAGAGATGAAGCATCAAACGCTATCACCTTTCTTAGCCCCTCGGTGGTTTAACTTGTGAACTTTTGCAGTTAATCTAGGATGGACTTCAAAGACATTAGTCATTAATCTTAAAGTTCATACAAAATCTTTGTTTAAACACTGACCCTTAACACTTAGTTTAATAATTTTATACCATGACTTGCACTATACATAAGTAATATTGGCATTATATTCATGTTGTTAGCCAGAGGGGAACTGGCCCCCACAGTGAGCCTGGTTTCTCCCAAGGTTATTTTTCTCCATTAACCAACATCTTATGGAGTTTTGTGTTCCTTGCCACAGTCGCCTTCGGCTTGCTCACTGGGGTTATAAATACAATTATTATTTAATTATTTTTAAACACAATTCTCAATCGTATTTGATCAAACTACACAATGCTTTGAAACAATGTGTGTTGTGAAAGGCGCTATACAAATAAAAATGACTTCATGGTTTGATTATATGAAATAGTTAATTTTACGTGCATATTTGGATTTTAGAAATGTTTGATGGATTTTTTACATGGCACCCCTAATCTTGCCTGACGGCACCCCGTTTGGGAAACGCTGTACTAGAAAGTAGGTTCACTTGAATTAGGTGTGTGCAAACATCACAGTGTTGTGAAAAGCTGAATATTGCAAAAGTAAAGAAAAAGGATGGGATGATATATTGAATTTAGAAATATCGTGAACCAAAAAAATGATGAAAAATATTGAGGCAAAAATTTGAAATTTGAAACATTGTTTTCTGTACATGTGGTCATAAATTAAATGACCCGTCAAACATCATAATCTATCTTGATTTTGCCCCTACTGCACTTTTTTCTACACTTTACAGGGGTCACACAAGGTCCTTGGAGTGCTTAAAATGCCTGTATTTAGCTTTTAGAGATTTAAGTATTTTGAATACCTGGAAAATCGCCTAGTTTTGTTGAAAAGTGCTTGAGATTAAAACGGACCATTTCTTCCATGTAATGTGTGTCCATCAAAGATGACATCCCTCACTCCACTTTGGTTGAATAATGTGTCTTTTACTATCCTTTCTGTTCTTTACAGTCAGATAAAAAGTAAGATAAAAAATTTATTTTGATCACAAATAGCATGGATGCGCTAAAAAATGAGACTTCTGTCTCGTTAATGAATGAACTTCAACACCTGTGCGAGTCTGTGAGATTCTTGTTAAACTCTTAAAGTGATAGTACCATTTTAGTGCTTGTCATACAAATGAATGTAAACGTCATGGTTACTTGTGTAACCTCCATTCCCTGATGGAGGGAACGAGACGTTGTGTCGATGTAGTGACACTAGGGGTCACTCTTGGGAGCCCGAGACACCTCTGGTCTTTGATAAAAGGCCGATGAAAATTGCCGAGTGGTATTTGCATGCCACTCCCCCAGACATACTTGTAGAAAAGGAGCTGGAATGCAACCACTCATTCAGGTTTTATGCTGAGGAGCCGATATAAGGTCCGGCCATTTCAGCGGGTAGTTCAGCGTTGTGGCAGGAGGGACACAACGTCTCGTTCCCTCCATCAGGGAACGGAGGTTACACAAGTAACCATGACATTCCCTATCTGTCACTCACTCAACGTTGTGTCGATGTAGTGACACAAGGGGTCCCTATACGAAATGCCAGTTGAACTGTGTTAAGTGAACTGGCAGTGTGTGGTGGGCAGACTGCTGTGTGCCTCATAGCCAGCACACCAGGTTGACACGTAACCTCCCCCAACATAGTTATGGGTGTCGAACGGCCCATTTTGGGGACAAGTCGACTACCCAAAAGATAGAGACTGGCTTAACCCAGTCATGGCCTCTTTTCCCCTTCTTTTTTTCCACTCCCTAAAAAGAAGGGGGATTATCTGACTGGGCCGCCAGGTCTAGTCGGGGGGTGTCCCTCCCAAGGGGAAGACACCGCGGAGAACACACCCCGACCAAAGAGAGGGGGGGATATTTAAGTGGAAGAATACGTCACATGGTCTTTCCAACCATGTGGAGAGTCTTCAAGGTAGATCCTGCCCAATGGGGGAGGAGTTACTACAAACATGGAGACTGGGGCAGAGGGGCTCTGCCCAAGGAAGATGCAGTTTGCCAACAGGGAAACGAACTAGCAGAAGATATATATCGCATGGGGTTAGCCTTACAGGGAACCGCCACATGCAGAGCACCTACCCCAGAACAGGACTCTTAATTAGCACGTGTACTGAGCCGGCAGCGAGTCTCTCCGAAGACTCGACTGCCACAGGGCTCGGAGGAAGTCAACCAGGGAACAAAGTTTGTGAACACTACTGGGAATTAATGGCGCACGTCTTCAGCTCCAAGGGAGGTGGAAGGCGCTATGTGCAAGTGATACACCCGGCCAGCTATCCCGGGCTTATCCGCTTGTGTTGCGTGCCACTACCTGGGACGAAACCAGTTCCACCCGGAGGTTGTAGAACCTTGCAAAGGTGTTGGGTGTTGCCCAGCTTGCTGCTCTGCAAATGTCTGTTAGAGAGGCACCTCTGGCCAGGGCCCAGGAAGCCGCTACACCTCTGGTAGAATGGGCTTGTAGCCCTACCGGGGGTGGCATGTTCTGGGCGAGATATGCCATAGTTATGGCGTCAATGAGCCAGTGGGCGATCCTCTGCTTGGATACAGCGCTTCCTTTCCGCTGTGCACCAAAGCAGACAAAGAGCTGCTCAGAGATTCTAAAGCTCTGCGTGCGATCCAAATAGATGTGGAAAGTGCGCACCGGACACAGCAACGACAGGGCTGGGTCTGCCTCCTCCTGGGGCAGCGCTTGCAGATTCACCACCTGGTCCCTAAAAGGGGTGGTGGGAACCTTGGGCACATAGCCTGGTCGGGGTCTCAGGATCACGTGAGAGTAACCCAGACCGAACTCCAGGCACATTTTGCTGACAGATAACGCTTGCAGGTCACCTACCCTCTTGATGGAAGTGAGTGCAGTCAGGAGGGCAGTCTTCAAGGAGAGTGCCTTAAGCTCGGCTGACTGCAAAGGTTCAAAGGGGGCTCTCTGTAGACCCTGAAGAACTACGGAGAGATCCCATGAGGGAATGAGGCGCGGTCTGGAGGGATTCAGCCTCCTGGCGCCTCTTAGGAACCTGATGATCAGGTTGTGCTTCCCTAAGGACTTACCGTCGACTGTGTCGTGGTGTGCTGCTATGGTGGCAATGTACACCTTCAAGATGGAAGGGGACAGCCTCCCTTCCGGCCTCTCCTGCAGGAAGGAAAGCACTGATCCGACTGCGCATCTCTGGGGGTCTTCGCATCAGGAAGAACACCACTTAGCGAACAGACACCACTTAAAGGCATACAGGCGCCTCGTAGAGGGGGCCCTAGCCTGAGTGATCGTGTCTACCACTGCGGGTGGTAGACCGCTTAGGTCTTCCACGTCCCGTCCAGGGGCCAGACATGGAGATTCCAGAGGTCTGGGCGCAGGTGCCAGAGGGTGCCCCGTCCCTGAGAAAGAAGGTCCTTCCTCAGGGTTATTCGCCAGGGGGGAGCTGTCGTGAGGAGCGTGAGGTCTGAGAACCACGTCTGGGTGGCCAGTAGGGTGCTACCAGGATGACCTGCTCCTCGTCCTCCCTGACCTTGCACAGGGTCTGTGCAAGCAGGCTCACTGGGGGAAATGCATATTTGCATAGGCCAGGGGGTCGGCTGTGTGCCAGCGCATCTATGCCGAGGGGAGCCTCGGTGAGGGCGTACCAGAGCGGGCAGTGGGAGGATTCTTGAGAGGCGAACAGGTCCACCTGTACCCGTGCGAATCGACTCCAAATCAGCTGGACCATCTGAGGGTGGAGTCTCCACTCTCCCCTGAGGGTAACCTGCCAAGACAGCATGTCCACTGTAGTGTTGAGGTTGCCCGGGATGTGAGTGGCTCGCAGCGACTTCAAGTGCTGCTGACTCCAGAGGAGGAGACGGCGGGCGAGTTGTGACATACAATGAGAGTGCAGACCGCCTCGGCTGTTGCCATATGCTACCGTTGCCATGCTGTCTGTCTGAACTAACACGTGCTTGCCCTGGATCAACGGCCGGAACCTCCACAGGGTGAGCAGAATTGCCAACAACTCGAGGCAGTTGATGTGCCAATGCAGTCGCGGGCCCGTCCAGAGGCCGGTGGCTGCGTGCCCGTTGCAAACAGTGCCCCAGCCAATTTTGGAGGCATCTGTCGTGACCACGACATGCCTGGAGACCAGTTCTAGAGGAACATCTGCTCATAGAAACGAGAGGTCGGTCCAAGGGCTGAAAAGACGGTGACAGACCGACGTGATGGCCACGCGATGTGTCCCGTGGCGCCATGCCCATCTTGGGACTCGAGTCTGGAGCCAGTGCTGAAGCGGCCTCATATGCATCAACCCGAGTGGGGTGGCCACCGCCGAGTACGCCATATGCCCCAGGAGCCTCTGAAAAAGTTTCAGTGGAACCGCTGTTCCCTGTTTGAATGCCTTCAAACAGGCCAGCACCGACTGGGCGCGCTCGTTTGTAAGGCGCGCCGTCAAGGAGACTGAGTCCAACTCCAATCCGAGAAAAGAGATGCTCTGAACTGGGAGGAGCTTACTCTTTTCCCAGTTGACCCGAAGCCCTAGTCGGCTGAGGTGTGAGAGCACCAGGTCCCTGTGTGCACATAACATGTTTCGTGAGTGAGCTAGGATTAGCCAGTCATCGAGATAGTTGAGAATGCGAATGCCCACCTTCCTTAACGGGGCAAGGGCAGCCTCTGCGATCTTCGTAAAGACGCGAGGAGACAGGGACAGGCCGAAAGGGAGGACTTTGTACTGATACGCCTGACCCTCGAACGCGAACCGCAGGAAGGGTCTGTGTCGAGGAAGGATCGAGACATGGAAGTACGCATCCTTCAAGTCTACTGCCGCAAACCAATCTTGATGCCAGACGCTCGCCAGAATGTGTTATTGCGTCAGCATCTTGAACGGGAGTCTGTGTAAAGCCCGGTTCTGTACTTGCAGGTCCAAGATTGGCCGCAACCCACCGCCTTTTTTCAGTACGATGAAGTAGGGGCGGTAAAACCCTTTCTTCATCTCGGCTGGAGGGACAGGTTCTATCGCGTCCTTCCATAGGAGGGTAGCGATCTCCGCGTGCAGGGTGGCGGCGTTTTCACCCTTGACCAAGGTGAAGTGAATACTGCTGAACCTGGGCGGGCGCCTGGCGAACTGAATCGCGTAGCCGAGTCAGACAGTCCGGATCAGCCCTCGCGACAGATTGGAAAGCATGAACCATGTGTCCAAATTCCGCGTGAGGGGAACCAAGGGGACAACATCGTCAGAAGTACCGGCAGGTGGGGCCTCGCGGCGGGGCGGAGTGCGAGGTGCCACAGCACGTCGTGGCCGTGCTGAGTCTAGGGACATCGAAGCACTTACCTGGCTCCTTGTGACCACCCCCGGAACAGCCTGGGATGGGGGAGGAAGAGGCCTGTCCTCGTAACCCATGGAGACTGCCACATTGGGGGCGGTTGTGTGCCACAGCTGGGCGCTCAGGGGCGGAAAGGGCACCGCTGGAGCACCAATCTTGCAAGAAAAAGCCCGTGGACGGTAGTCGTGGTGATGACCATACACACCGGGTATGTGACCCAGGGAGGAAGGAAGCCGCTCTTTTGCTGAACTGTTGGATACCGCAGCCACTTGGGCGTGTGGCGAAATCAAATAAAAAGGCAACAAAAGTTTTTCCACCCGGCCCTCCACCGGGGGATGGAATGGTCTTCCTACCAGCTCCACGTGAGTGGGTTCCCTTGTCCCTGGGTTGCCCGTCTCAGGGGCACTTCGAGGACCTCCGTGGGTTCTTCGGCGCCGGCTGTGAGACGTGGCGTCTGCTTCCTGCAGTGGGCTCCACGCCGGGGCCAGGCCGAAGGGGCGGGCTGCGGCGGAGCTGGTGCAGTCACCGCAGGGGGACACCCTTGGCAACGAGCAGATGGGGTGCGGGATCTTGAGCCGCGCCGGGGCAGGATGTGCCGGATTGCCTCCGTCTGGTGCTTCACAGTCGAGAACTGCTGGGCAAAATCCTCGACGGTGTCGCCAAATAGGCCCGCCTGGGAAATGGGGGCAGCAAGGAACCGTGTCTTGTCGGCCTCGCCCATCTCGACCAGGTTGAGCCAAAGGTGGCGCTCCTGGACCACTAGTGTGGCCACCGTCCACCTGAGAGACCGCGCCGTGACCTTCGTCGCCCAGAGAGCGAGGTCGGTCGCCAAGCGCAGTTCCTGCATCAAATCTGGGGCGGAACTACCCTCGTACAGTTCTTTCAGCACCTTGGCTTGGTGGACCTGCAGGAGAGCCATGGCGTGCAGGGCAGAGGTGCATAGGTGCACTGCGAGCGCCTTATCCACCGGGGGCACCGCCGTATAGCCCTTGGCCGCCCCGCCATCGAGGGTAGTGGGAGCGGGGGAACTGCGGAGTCGGGGCCGGGCAGTAAAAGGTGCCTCCCACGACTTCGTCAGCTCCTCATGCACTTCCGGGAAGAATGGCACTGGAGCGGGGCGTGGCTGCTTTGAGCTGCGCCGCGAGCCCAGAAACCAATCATCAAGCCGCGAGGGTTCAGGGGAGAGCGGAGGGCTACACTCTAACCCGCCGCTCGCGGCTGCCCGGGAAAGCATGTCCATCATTTCGGTATCGGCCTGTGACTGGACGATCATCCCCGAAGGGGGAAGCCCAGCTGAGGCTTCTGCGTCCGACTGGACAAGCCCGCTCTCCGATGCTGAGCTCGAGAGCTCATCATCTTCGCGGGTTCCGAACAAGAAGCCAGACTCGCCATGAGACTAGCCGGCGAACTCATCCAGAAGCCCGATTGGGGCAGAAGAGTGTGCTGGGGAATGGGAGGTCCACGGGGGGATACCTGGTGGAGACGATCCCATTGGGGTCCCCAAATCGCCCCCAGTGCTAGCCGCGCTGGCCTCATACCCATAGGTAGAAGGACCGAGGCGGGGAGCCGCTGGGGTGGCTTGTTTTCTTACGAAAGCAAGCCGCGACCGCAACGTTGCCATGGTCATGTTCTCGCAGTGAGAACATGAACTATTCATAAAAGCTGCCTTCGTGTGGGTCGCGCCCAGACACGAAATACAGCAATCATGACCATCCGAAGTTGAGAGATAACGACCGCAACCAGGAATAACACACAATCGGAAAGGCATCTTTGAAAAGACGCGTCTTTAAAAAGACGTTCCTTGTGTGTGCTCTTTTAGAGAAATATATACTCTTTTAGAGGGGAAAAAAGGCTCTTTCAGAAAATATACTCTCTAGTTTTTCTGCCAAAGCACCCAGGGGCGTTCTCTGCAGTGCACCAGTGCAGAGGAGGGAGAAGCCGCTGAAATGCGCCGTCAGATCCAGCAGAGGTGAATGAACAGTAATATTCAGCTCAATGAGCATGACCGTTCGGCTCCGAAGAGAAAATCTGAATGAGTGGTTGCATACCAGCTCCTTTTATACCTGTATGTCCGGGGTAGTGGCATGCAAATACCACTCACCAATTTTCATTGGCCTTTTATCAAAGACCAGAAGTGTCTCGGGCTCCCAAGAGTGACCCCTAGTGTCACTACATCGACACAACGTCAAGTGAGTGACAGATAGGAAACTCAATATTATCACTTGTAAATTGTACACATTATTTTAAGCATCGACAGCTCATTTCATTAATTACATATAAAAATGATAGAAAGTAGAATTTTGTCATTTTAAAAAGTTAAAATGTGATTATAAGAATCAAGACAAATTATTTAAAATAATGAATACACATTTTAACATACTTTTTCAGTACAGGCTCTGTTCAGTTCTATTACTTGTTCTGCACCTAAATGATCAGCCTGAATATACCCCACTAGTTTTGAAGGCTCATTCTTAGTGTAAGGTTTATGAGAAACTATTACAATTTAAACTTTGAACATTTAGATTATCTATTAAAGAACTTCATTTTGATGAGAAATTATGTGCATTTTGCAACAAAATTAAATATATATATATATATATATATATATATATATATATATATATATATATATATATACATACAGTATATACTGTATGTCGAATCCCCCCCCCCTTTGCCATCGGAGAGTCTTACCCATCATTGGGCCATCACCTCTTGCCACTGGTCTCGATACCGCTCAGTCCTATTAGCCAATCCTTAATAATTTGTTATCAGTACACAGATATTTTCTTTTTGTTTCAGGGAGTATTACCTGAGAACCGTCACAGCCAATGGAACCATCAACAACTGCTTAAATATGGAGATAGTTCATAACATGGTTAAATTCACAAAGCACTATTCAAAATTCAACAATCTATTAAGATTGTCCAAATTAGAAGTAAAAATTCTAAAACTGAACTCATTTACAGATCATTAATTCTCATTCAAATTGTATTTCTGCTCCTTTAGCAAACATCAAAAAATACCATGTATCACAGTGGGGACTAACATCAGAAAAAAACGAAACAAAGGGAAGCCTCTGTCAAACTTCTAGGAAGCTTAATTTAAAAACATCACCTTAATTCAATAATAGTCTCTAGATTGTTTTTAACCTACATTTATTCTTTCAGATGAACATTCAACTGAATCTCTTATCTTTAGTATAAACACAACTTCAAATTGATCTCTGATTATATAAAATCTTATATCATGATGAGGAAAGCTGTTTGAACCTCTCCTTTATATCATTGTATCTACCATTATTGTCAAGTCACATCATTTTCCATATAAAAGAAAATAAAATCAAAAGAATATGACAATTTAGAGATGTGCCTTTTGCACACTTCAAAATCTGCTCTTGTATTTCTGTTTCAAGCAGACACTTATCAAACTTAAACTGAGAGTGTGAGAGAGAGTAGGGCGGGTGAGGAATTCAGAGGGGGACATTCCACTCCCTCACATTGTTTCTAATCTCATTACAGCTATTCCTTCTTTTTCATTTTAGAATCTCACAATAATATATTTAAGTTATTCTTCAACAGTAAAAAGAGTGATAATTATAATAATTCATTACATTAACTGCTTTCAAACTTTCCCATCTTAAACTATCTTCAAGAAAACCTCTTCCAGAACTTTCAACCTACTTTCTTTTGTCCATTCAAACAACATACATAGAACCTTCAAATCTTTAATAAAACACAAACCTTACCTTTCTTTTTTGACATTTTCTTTTCATTCAATACAACTTTAGCCTTCTGTTGAAGCAGAGCTTTACATTTACAACACCTATCTTGTAGTCCTGTCATCGTATTACTAATATAATCCCCTCTTTTTTTCTTTTAAGTCAAATAACTCTCTTATGATTACTTTCTCCCTTTTCTTACTCTTTCTCAGGAGAAGGAACTTTCATTCTATCTAATGAAGCAACACAAATCACCTTTTTAAACAAGTCCACAGGAGTGGCTGCCATGAATTTTCTTATAATACAACAAACCCTATCTTTAGGAAAAATGTATCAATATAAATTTTTGTAACAATTTTTGGATTTTTGGACAATTTGTATTTGTTCAAATAATATGATCTTCCAAAAGAAATTCAATTATTTTCATTTATTTATAAACCAATTTCCCTTATCTTCTTCTGTAACATGCACTTTAATTGTAGTAATTATTTATACCACATACATGTACACATTTGCTATATGTTGTCAATTTACTTTTAGGATCTTTCTGCATTCAAACAGTGCCAAACCACTATAACAGCTGCTTTTTCTTAGTTAAGCTGAGTCTTTATTTCTTTCACTGTTATTTTTACTTGGCATACAAATAATGAAAAATTATCGTATCACCATTAATTTAGATAAATCATTAAATTGAGAGGATAAATGTATATCTTACCATTTTATTTCCTACTACAATAATCTGCAATGCCAGTATCTTGAAACAATTTTTCTAATTTCTTTCACCTTCACTTTTTAATACACAAGTTCATATAAGTCCCTTTATTATTTTATAGGGCTCAAATTCTCATACATACTTTTTTTTGGCTCATACACTCATCCTTTGCCCCTTTATTATTTAGGGTTCATACATTCATCCTTCGCCCGTTTATTATTTAGGGTTCATACACTCATCCACTCCTCTCAAGTGCGACAATAACTGTGCCCCTCTATTTAGTCACACTCAAGTGACAGTCCAGGAGGCACCCACTGTCCACAAGATACAGTTTATTTTCTCATACAGCCACAGTCACAGATATACTCACACAGACACAGACACTGACACTGACACAATTACACATACACTTTTCCTATTCTACACTCTCTTGAGTGACCTATCAGTTCTGCTCCCACTGATACACTTCCTTAACACAATGCAATGCAGGATTTGTGCCAAGGAATTCCTTATACTTCTTATATTATCTGCTGTCATTTGCTAATATCCATCAAGGCCCACTTAACAGTAAAAATAGATCATTGCATGCAGTTATTTCTTCTGGAATCAGAACCCTTTTATTCTTTTTCTCTTTAAATTTGGAGGAGCTTTTTGAGTGTCCTTACCAACATGGGCAAACTCTGGCAAGCAACACAACTAATTATATAAGCAAAAATGCTTAACTTTTAGGTGGCCACCTATTTGTGTTGCTTGTCCAGCCAGGCCACTGTGGTCTTCTATACTTCTGCTCCTTTCAAATCACATTGGGGTCACCAATTTGTCGTGGCTTCTGTTGCCTCTGTGAAAAATCACTTTTATCAGAGATAAAAAGCTGCAGAGCAACTCCAGCATCTGGGTTTCCATGCACTTATATACATATGATCTACCAAGGTGTGGCTAATACATTCCACACGTCACCACCATCCATCAGATTTTTACTATTTTGTTCTGTGAATCCAGTCTATTGTTTCTCAAGATGTGAACCGGAAAACTCCCATGAACGGGCCTCACCATATGTCTTCTCTAGTGTCAACACAGGAGACTAGTTTACCATATGTGAGGGGCCCCACATTCCATTCCTACACAGTTCTCTTCACAAACACACAGTAGAATAATTGTAGAATAAAATGGCTATATTTACATTGATTATACTTGATTAATTTATATTCAACTTTATAAAAATATTCCAGAAACACCGATCAGCCACAACTTTAAAACCACCTGCCTAATATTGTGTAGGTCCCCATCATGCTGCCAAAACAGTGCCAACCCGCATCTCAGAAAAGCATTCTGAGATGTTATTCTTCTCACCACAATTGTAAAGAGCAGTTATCTGAGTCACTGAAGACTTTGTCAGTTCTAACCAGTCTTGCCATTCTCTGTTGACCTCTCTCATGCTGCCCACTGGACGTTTTTGTTTAGAGTAAATTCTAGAGACTGTTGTGCATGAAAATCCCGGGAGATCAGCAGTTACAGAAATACTCAATAATGCCCATCTGGCACCAACAAACATGCCATGCTCCAAATCACTGAGATCGCATTTGCTGCCATGATCCTCCTGCTGATTTGCTTAGCCCTTATTATTGCAGCTGCTTGTAATCTGTTCCACTTTCCCTTGATTAGTGTGTTTCCTAAGTATTCCCCCTCTGCTGTCTCATGCCAGATTTTGTGTCTGCTGCCTCGTGCCAGATGCTGTCTTGTGCTGTTTGCTAAGTCAGTCCTGACAGTTTTTGCTGTCTATTTTGATCTTTGTCTGTCTGTCTGTCTTTCTGCCTGCCTTGTCTAGTTTGACGGATTCTGTTCTTTGCCCGACTCTACCATGGCTTCATCTCCTGCCTCAGCCCCTTTGGTCCTGCTTGCCTAACTCTCATTGCCTTCCTGGATAATGACCTCAGCCTGTCCCTTCAAGAACTTGCTCTTGATCTCTGCCACTTGATTTTTGGCTGCCTTTGTAACCAGTCCTGCTCGACCCGCTCCGAACGGGACTCAAACCGATTCTCCAGCATGGGAGGTGGATGGACTAACGAGGAGGCTAAAGGTTACAGCCTCTAGCGTCAGTCGCTAGTGCACCTCTTGAGGCCAGAGGAGTGAGGTTTACACACACTGCACAGCATGTACCAGCTGGCTACTGTTACATCTTCTCCAACTGGTTGGACTTCTGAGTGGACTTCATAACTGATTTACCACCCTCCAATGGTTACACTTGTGTTCTGGTGGCAGTCGATTGATTTTCTAAAGCCTAACGATTGGTTATCTACTCTTGCCTGCTTCCGGACCTGTTGTTTAATTTGCCCGTCTGGATTGTTTTTTGCTCACCTTGATGGCTCGCTGACAGCTCCTTCCTAGGTCCAGGACTATGTGCTTTTCTCTGGAGTAAAGAATATAAAGATATTCTCTTTAGAATATCATCTAAAAAAGGGAAAAACACCACAGAAGACTTTTTTTTTTGGAAGTGCTGGATAGCTTGAGTGGGTCTAAACTGGAAAGTAATGAGAATTACTACTCCATGAGAGAGACACTTTTTTCTCTTGAAGGAGAGGACCCTGATGTAGTACATATTCATACATTTATAAACTAATCCTGAATGCACTTATTATTAAAGGAATATTCTGGGTTCAATGCAAGTTATTTTGACTTGTCCCTCCTTTTCTTTAAAAAAAAGCAAAAATGGAGGTTAAAGTGAGACTGTCACACCTCCACCAGGCCTGTCATTTCCATCCACACGCCAGTCACTCACCCCGAGCTTCTAATCACCTGCACACAAATTCACCCACAATCAAGGACAGCTCAAATGCTCGCCACAGCCACACAGTCAGTGTCTAGTCTCCATTAGGATTACACAGACCTCACTGCTCTTCTAAAATAGTGTTATATTATCCTCTTGCTCTCAACACCCATAAATCTTTTATCAGCGTTTGTCTACAACCATCTTCATTACTCTGTGCCAGTTAAGTTTATTTACTACTCTACTCACCTGTTTACTTGCCTGTATTTCAATAAAGTTCCTGCATCTGGGTTCATTCTCCATCTGTGTGTGTTGCCTTCCTGCCAGAAGACTAGACTGCTATCATGGACCCAGCGAGAGCAGATTTTCGTCTCATCGCCGATGACATAGAAACGCTGTTTAATCAGTTTTGTCGAGCCCTCTCCACAACTTCTTTTGCGTCCAATTCAATCTACCATACTGCTAACCCATGAGAGTTTGCCGGTGCACAGCCTTCAGCCACCGCTCTGCTTCCTACTGCCACTTCCTCTGCCTCTTCCTCTGTGAGTTCAGCCAGTCCCTTGGTCTCTCCAGCGACCTACTCTTGTTCAGCAGAGGAATACAATGGCTTTCTACTCCAGTACTCACACGTGATGGAGATGCAGTTCTACAGATCCCTACTGAGAGAGCTAAAATAGCTTTAATCATCTCCCTCCTCACCAGGTGAGCTTTGCAATGGGCCACCACCATATGGGAGCAGGATGGATCTGTCACTCAATCCCTTGAAGCATTCATCACGCATTTCAAAGAGGTCTTCGGTTATGCCTTTGGAGATACTCGTGTCAACGAACAGCTCCATTGCCACCAGTAAGCGGTCGATATCCGATTATGCCATGCAGTTCAGAATCTTAGTGGCAGCTAGTCGGTGGAATGAACTGGCCCTCCTTACAACTTATTGTCTGAGACTTGAACCCTCTTTAAGGCTGAAACTCTCGGCATATGATGCCAAAATGGGGTTAGAATGATTTATTCAACTTTCCATAAGAGTGGCCAATTGTATGAAATCTTGCCTGTCAGAAAATATTCCTTGTCCATTCTTGCCATCGTCCACTGTCCATCAGACCCACCATCCTGAATCCTCAGAGGAACCCATGCAGATAGACTCATTCAGTTTAATTCCCTCAGAATGCCAACGCCGCATTCAACTCCATCTTTGCCTGTACTGTGGAGCTGCCGGTCATGCTATCCTCGAGTGTCCAGTCCATCCAACACGTTTAACGGTGAGCTTCATAACCTGTTCCCCACTCATCAACTTGCCATTGAGCACCACTATGAATATATCTTCTGCCTCTGTTTCCCTCATAGTTAATGCCCTCAGCGACTCAGTCTCTGCAGGGAACTTAGTCTCAAAGGCGCTCTATCGTCAGTTCCACCTCCGCACGATTGCTCACCCCACCATGTTCCCAATCCACTCAGTAGTGGGACAACAGTAGTTGGGTAAAGGTCTCATCATTCACCAAACTGCCCCAGTAACCCTCTGCATTGGCTTCAGCCATTATGATCATCTCTAACATCTCTTTTCTAGTGTTGGATGGATCAACTTCAGATGTAATCCTCGGCAGGCCATGGTTGGTGAAACATTCTCCTATGATGTTCTGGGCATCTGGAGAGGTTCTGTCCTGGGATGAGTCCTGCTTCTGGAGAAGCCTGGCTCTTCCTTGTCGAGTCCCTGGTGCCACTACCCACTCAGATCCACCACATCCTGCATCTATCTTCGCCACCTCCATAGAAAGCATCCTGAGTGATCGCAAACTTGAGATCCCTCTAGTCTACTTGAACTACCGAGATGTCTTCAGCCCTCAAAGAGCTTCACGGTTACCTTGATCATGGGACTGTGCCATTGACCTGCTTCTGGGAGCTCCATTACCACGAGGCCACATCTGTCCCCTCTCACTTCCTGAACAGAAGGCCATGGAGGAGTATGTGGAGGAGGCATTCAAACATGGATGCATCTGTCCCTCGACATCCCCTGCCGCTTCAAGTTTTTCTTTGTGACCAAGAAGGATGGAGTTTTGCGGCCCTGCATAGACTATTGTGCTCTGAATGAGGTCACTATAAAGTATCGGAACACCTGTAATTGGTCCTTGATGCCCTGGAAACTCTACGGGGTGCAACAGTGTTCACCAAACTCCACCTGCACAGCGCTTACAACCTCATCCAAATACGGAAGGGAGACGAATGGAAGACCGCATTTATAATACCTACTGGCAACAATGAATACCGGGTGATCCCCTATGGACTGGCCTTCCGGAGATCTTCCGGAATACCTTCATCGATTCGTCCTCATTTACATTGACAACCTGCTCATCTTCTCCTGAACCCTATCCAAACATACCCAACATGTCACACTGGTCCTGGAAAAGCTCTGTGAACAACAATGAAAGACTTACAACACTTCCTCGGATTTGCAAACTTTTACCACAGATTTATCAGGAACTACAGTACCATCGCTGCATCTCTCACTTCCCTCCTTCGTGCCAAGCCCAAATCTCTGTCCTGGTCCCCCCCAAGCCTGTTGCTCCTTCCAGCTACTCAAGAGTCTTTTACAACTGCTCCAGTCCTCCAACATCCTGACCATGATTGAACTTTCACAGTCAAAGTGGACGCCTCCACCACTGGTGTCGGAGCCATCCTTTCTCAGTGGCAGGGGAATCCTCCCAAGCTTCACCCATGTGCCTTCTTTTCCAGAAAACTATCCCTGGCGGAGCAGAGGTGCCATCAAAATGGCCCTGGAGGAGTGGCGCCACTGGCTTGAGAGTTCCCGTCATACATTCCAAGTAATTATCATCCACCACAACCTCAAATACCTCCGGGAGGTACGACGACTGAACCCTCGTCAGGCTAGATGGACCTTATTCTTCACATGTTTTAATTTTACCGTCACCTACCATCCAGGGTCCAAAAATATCATGGCGGATGCCCTTTCCCAGCTTCATTCTCGTGACGCTACTATCACCACTCCCAAAGCCATCCTTCCTCCATCCCTCATCGTCAGCCCCATCCAGTGGACCCTGGACGAACAAATTGCTGAAGCTACCTCCACCGAACCTGCTCCACCGGGGTGTCCAGAGGGATGAACTTACGTACTCACATCTCTCCGCTTACCTCACACTGGTCAACCCAGCATCAATCAGACCCTCTCGCTCCTCTGTGATCACTACTGGTGGCCTCATATGTCCCGGGAAGTCCAACACTTCGTCCAAGCCTGCCCTGAGTGTGCCATGTCGAAGTCTCCTCATCACCTTCCAGCTGGCAAACTCCTTCCGCTGCCCATACCCCATCATCCCTGGTCACACCTATGGAGTGGACTTCATAACGATTTACCACCCTCCAATGGTTACAACCGTGTTCTGGTAGCAGTCAACCAAAGCCTGTTGATTGGTACCTCTGAAGGGCCTACCTACAGCTCTAGAGGCCGTGGAAGCACTATTCCATCATGTCTTCCGAAACTTTGGCCTCCTGGAAGACAGTGTCTAACAGTGGTCCTCAGTTCATTTCTCGGGTCTGGAAATCATTCTTCTCCCTCCTCGGTGTGTCAGTCAGCCTCTCATCTGGTCATCACCCTCAGACTAAAGGACAGATGGAACAGAAGATCCATGAGATCAGATGCTTCCTGAGGACATACTGCCATGGCCACCAGCACAGCTGGAACCACTTCCTTCCTTGGGCCAAATAAGCCCAGAACTCCCTCCGACAACCTGCTATGGGGCTAACTCCCTTTCAATGCATGCTCTGCTTTCAACCTCCCATGTTCCCATGGTCCGGTGAGCCATCCGAGGTCCCAACATTTAACCACTGGTTTGAAGAGAGTAAGAGAGTCTGGGACACTGCTCACGTCCACCTACAGAGGGCAGCCCAGTGCCAAAAGAGTCAGGCCGATGCTCGGCACTCCTCCCCACCTCAAAAGATCTGGCTCTCCACAAGAGACATCTGGCTCCAGCTACTCTGTAGAAAGTTAAGTCCCCGATACATTGGTCCCTTCACCATCACTGAACAGATAAATGCAGTCACATACCGGCTTCAGTTACCCTCACACTATAGTATTACACCTACCTTCCATGTTTCTCTACGTAAACCTCACCATCCTTCTTTGTCTCTTTCCTCCTCAGAGTAATAATAATTATCAAACAAATTCACTCCAAACAGTCAACAACGTCTCATATTCTTTAGAAGACTGAAATCCCAGAAGCTCAAAAGTTATTAATGTGTATACTATTAACATACATTTTAAGGAAATATAGTAATTATTGTCATTTTTTATTTACACACTGAATAAAATGTTTGCATTAAAAACATCCAGTATATCACAGCTCTGAAGATTTAAAATCCATTAAAACATGGATTTAATCCACTATGTAATAGATGTCTGTGACGTAGTAGATGAAATCCATTACATCATCACGCCACAGTCTGCAGTGAGGACCTCTTGGATCAATCAGTCCTGCTGCTGTTCAACTTAAAAATACATTTTGTTGCATTGTACAGGAAAATCTGAAGTGACCAGACTTCTATTTCCATTGACACTTTCTAAATGTTTCTATAATTTGGAATCTTTCTCTAATAATGCAGCACACATTTAGACATCACTGGGAAACAAAAAATTTAAAAGAATGAAAGTTTAAAAGAATAGTGCACCCCAAAATGAAAATTCTGTCATCATTTACCCTCATTTTGTTCCAAACCTGCATGAGTTTCTCTCTTCTGTTAAATACAAAAGACAACCTTTTATCATTGCCACACATATTCTCCTAGTTACACTGTCGCTCTCTGTACTATAGCCTACTTCCCTGTCCATCATTTCATCTCACTTATGCATCTGTCTGTTTGAAAAGCCTCATCACCTGCTGGAAGCCAAAAGTGTGGGAGGGATGGATAATTTGTGTTAAAACAACAACAGAAGTTTGACAACAAAAAAAAGGTGGCAAGAGACACCTGGGGTAAAAAGCTCCCTTACTTGGGCTAAAAGGCCCCCAGGGGGTTGTATTGATTTACATTTATTAATTTGGCAGACGCTTTTATCCAAATTGACTTACAAAAGAGGAGTACATAAGCAAATCATCTTAAAGAGACAGTGGTATGACAAGTGCCATATTACAAAGTTTCACTAGCATCAGAATAGTATTCAAAACAGATTAAAGTGCAACAATTTAAAACATTTTTTTTTAATTATTATTATTTTAGTGACTGGTTAATTGCTCATGGAAAAGATGTGTTTTTAGACTTTTTTTGAAGACAGAAAGTGAGTCAGCTTCACGGATGGAGTTGGGAAGGTCCAGGAAAGTGTTTTGGTGCCTCTTTGTGTTGGTACAAGGCGACGTTCCTTAGCCGACCGCAGGCTTCTAGTGGGAGCGTAGCTCTGCAGAAATGATTTAGGTATGCTGGAGCAGACCCAGGGACTGTTCTTTATGCCAGCATCAGAGCCTTGAACTTGATACGCGCATCAACCAGCAGCCAGTGAAGAGAGACAAGGAGTGGTGTAACATTCGCTCTCTTTGGTTGATTAAAGACCAGACGTGCTGCTGGTTGATAGTGTAGACACCAGGGCAATAGTTATAGGGCACAATTTTACAACTTGCTTTTACAATACTTTTGAAACAGCATGATGCTTTTTTGAGTAACAAATTAAGATAATACTTCAGAAAAGGGTGCATAATTTCTTGTTTATTTCAATCACATTTGACATTTCATTACATCTGAAGTATTCTACAAACAAATTAATCTCCATTGTGATTGAATCAGTCAATGTGAGCCCACTTTGAACATTCTTAATAAAAGAGTTGCTATGTTCTTTTTTAGCTCCTCATTCCAAATCTGGAGAAATGCAGTCACCACCTCCTCTACCTCGGTGCATTCGTTTTTTAGGCTATGTTAATTTATTAACCAAAATATTTGCGAACAGTCGTACAGATGTAGGTACATTTGCACCAGCTTGCGAATAACTCTGCACATCAATGTGTTCATGTTGACTGATTTTGACTCACTGAACAACATAAACAAAATTACCCATCGGCCTCAAGGTAGCTGGAGCTCCAGGTCACACCTGCCAATGACGTGGACCAATGGCAGTAAGCAGCCGTTAAAATGTTTTCCTAAAAGTTCACCCCAGCGAGCTGTTACAAACCACCGCAACGAACACAAAAACACCTTCTTTTTGGCCAGATTTTGTTCTAAATGATGTCACACCCGTTGATTCTTTCATTTCGTAGGAAATATATCAAGGCCTTAAGGGGGGAATTCCCTCCCCATTTTCAGAGATGAATTTCAGGCCATGAGTGGTAAGGTTTTTCTCCAGTATGAATTCTCTTGTGTGTTTTCAGGGTTTGTGACCGAGTGAAACTCTTTCCACAGTGTGAGCACTTGAATGGTTTTTCTCCAGTATGAATTCTCTCATGTGTTTTCAGGTGTTGTGACAGAGTGAAACTCTTTTCACAGTGTGAGCACTTGTATGGTTTTTCTCCAGTATGAATTCTCTCATGTGTTTTCAGGTGTTGTGACAGAGTGAAACTCTTTTCACAGTGTGTACACTTGTATGGTTTCTCTCCAGTATGAATTCTTTGGTGCAGTTTCAAGCTGCTCGCTGTAGTAAAGATCTTTCCACATTCAAAGCACATATGAGCCACCACACCGGTATGTATTTTCTGATGTTGTTTCAAATAGGACACACGTGTAAAACTCTTTCCACAAAAAGAACACTTGTAAGGCTTTTCATTTGTGTGAGTTTTCAGATGTTGTTTTAGGTACTGTGCCAGAACAAATGTTTTACCACACTGATCACATTCAAATGACTTTTCTCCAGAGTGACAAAAGAGATGACTCTTGAGACTGGTTGCATATGCAAAACTCTTCCCACACTGATGGCATGTGTAAGGCTTCTCTCCAGTATGAACTCTCATGTGTTTATTAAGATTGCTTTTACATGTGAAACATTTTCCACATTGAGAGCAGGTGAAAGCTTTCTTGGCTGTTCTTTGAGGCTTTTTAGGTGAGAAATTGTCTTCTGTCTTTGAGCCACTTAAAGATTTTTCTCCAGTTATGAAATCATGCTGTTCCTCCTCCACTTCCTTCAGCTCTTCACGTTCTTCTCTCACTTCCATCAGCTCTACAATAAACACAATAAGTTGACAAACATCAATTCAATAGGGACACATTAAAATAAATAAAAAAAATGTAACCCTAATTTAATTGCAGAACACGACAAATGTCCAGTATATATTTGTGATTTTTGCTGTGCAAAAGGTTTATATTTATACAGGGTTCCTTCAGGTTTTATAAAGCTACATTTAAGACTTTTTTAAAACCAACTACAGAAAATGTAGGAATAAATTGAAGAGAACACAATATGCCAATATGTTCTCTAAATGTAAATGTCTAGGGAGCACATGAAGAGTCATATTTTTAGCAACACTTCAAAGTTTAAAAATGCAACTTTCAATAGATCTCCATTATTTTTAAACTCGTATTAAAAAAAGTATATTAAGGCTTGAATACCTCTGCTCCCAACCACCAGAATGTGGAAATAACTTCTTTCTGATCAGACACATTGTATCAGCAATATTCCTCTACTACAGTGTTTCCCAAACTGGGGTACACAAACCCCTGGGGGTATGTGAGGTGGCAATAAGGGCAATAAGTTTTTTTAATTTCATTAGTCTAAAATAACATTCAAACCCAGTTCATGTATTTCTCACTGGAAAAAATCATTTTGTGTGCCCTCTAGTGTAGAAACACAAAAATGGTTGTGTTATTAAGGTCAGATAAATATGCATTGAAATAACCCTATCTTCTGCGGTAAAAAAACAATGCATCTATTCATGCGTCGTGCCTCACACAAGTATCTTTTTTTTTTTTTTTTTTAGCCCAGCACACCGCTAGGTGACGTAGTTTAGTGATAGCAAGTAAAATTGATCCTTCACTGTTTTACCAGACTCGCACACTTAATTCGTCTACAATTTTAGTCTTTTTTTTTTTTTGTTTAAAACATAATTTGTATTTAAGGTTAGATGCACAGGGAGTTTTGATTCTGATTGCACAAGTTCATAAGCTTTGATGACAGGTGTCAGACATCTGGTGTGGCCAAATAATTTTCCACATTCACATGCAATAATTTTCACTCACATTTGCTTGCACGCTAGAGACCTGTTTTTACATTGTTGCATGATGTTTTTCAACAAATGAGCTCAACCTTGCTAACAGTGTCAAATTTGACATATAAAAGCACCTTGAGCTGGCCGCGCAATTCACAGATACTTACCCACAATGCTCGAAGTCAGCCGGGAATGCCATACCTGCAATGATGCACAATTCAAATCACAGAACTGAATGATATTCTTTCATACCATGACACAATGAGGGGGGAGTTTTCATGTTATGCAATTATATCATATCTAGCATACCCATCTCAACTGGTAAGTCATTTATTCAATATGTGTATGATTAATATAACACGTTTAATATAAGTGAGTTGTTTTACAAAGATAACTGTGTTAAATATACATATTTTCAAAATACCTTGTGTGAATGTTATCTATGCGTTAGGGGGTACGCAAAAGGATGTTAAATGTTTGGAGGGGTACGCCACTGTAAAAAGTTTGGGAACCACTGCTCTACTTCACTGCTGTGTCACTTACTGACAGATGAAGCAGCATATACCGCCACCTACTCTATAGTGTTCAATGAACATTTAGGGATCTAATCTAAGCCGTGTGGCACTGAAATTATGGGGAGAGGAAATGCATTATAGTTTAAGGGCGTTTCACACCTCGCTCGTTTGGAGCCTTTGTTTCGGAACCTGGTGCGTTTTCTCCCTTGTTTCGGTTTATTTAGGCATATATGAACATGGCAATCACACTCGGATCTGCACCAAAACAATCAGTGGACCGACTGCAAATGAACTTGAGCGGTTCGCTTGTGGTGAGAATGCAATCCGATCCAATGGACTGACGAACCAAACAATATTCCCATAAAAACCATTAACATACCTGATGGATCTTTGGAGAAGACATTTGTAGGTTAGCACCTCACTGTAATTCATCATTAAAACCCATAAATAACCTAGATAGTAGCATGTTTAAAATAGGACATTTTTTATGATTCCTGAGGTAATTATAGTATGATCGCTTCTCTCGGATAGCGGCAGAACACAGATAGGATGACCTCAGCAACTTTGATGGATAAAAATAACCATGCCGCAAATTTTACATCAATGGATGCGCTAAATCCAGGAACAGTGCACAAACATTCTGACCAACAAGGGGACAGTTTGCTTACATGTTACTTTTATTGACACAGTTTTGGTTTTGAAATTTTGCTTTGTGAAAGTGAACCGAACCAAGTAGTAAATGCAACATTGTGACAATTTTAGCTCCTGTTTCGGAACAAACCAAATGAGAACGGCCCAAAAAAAAAAAAATCATTTCTCGTTTTTATTTAGCACTGCCCTGAAGAAGCTATTTGACATACCAGATACTCACATACATTCCACAAGACAAAATAGTAACTGAATTTACACAAATGATCCTGTGCAGAAGTTTACATTCAACTGATTCTTAATATGGTGTGTTGATTTCTCGATGATCAGTGACTGTTTGTGTAATAATTGTTCATGAGTCCCTGCTTTATCCTGAGCAGTGAAGATGTCCACTTTCTTAATAAAAAACCCCACAACTACTGTACAATCATTTGGTTTCCCAGCATCTTCTGCACATTTGAGTTCTTCAGTGGCTATATGATGAGATCTAGCTTTTGACACTTAGTACAACTGAGGGACTCAAACACAACCATTACAAAAAGTGCAAACAATTACTGATGCTCAAGAAGGCAACACAAGAAGAACCAAAGAGAATAAACCTTCTGAACGGGATGATTTGTGAAAATAAGAGTAAATTACATAAACTACTAAAAACGACATAAAAAAATAAATACAAATATATAAAATTTAATATTTTATCTGTTATTTTTGTATACATTCTGAAAGGGATGTGAAAAACTTATAAAACATAAGGGGAGTGCAAACTTCTGCACTTAACTGTATAAGCTATGTAATTTGTGAAAATGTATATTTTATTTTAGATTTTGTTTTTCATGATTTAACCATATTTTTAGCTTTTTTTAATGTACAAATTCTGTGTAGCCTGTTCTATCCATATGATGTCATATTGCATTTGTAATTATGAAATGACTTGTCAAATCAGGTACACATTTTAACACAAAATTCACAACACTGGAACCTAAAATTCAAAACACAACACCCCCCACATCTCAACATTTAAGTGCTTGTACTGCATAAAAAGTGCAGTAGCTGTCTGAACGTGACATTGTCTGATTTAAATCAATGCTCATGGGGAAATGAACATTAACAGTGACAGTAAAACACCTTGCTTTCACGTGTTGCCTGAAGAAATGGACCTGCTTCTTTCAGCTCGTTGTTGAAAACAAATTTTTATTGGTGCATTTCTTCTTGCACTGACTGACAGTATGACAAAGATCGCGCACGCCAAGCGCATGATGTCATTGCCATGGTAACCAGATACATTTCAGCTGATTTACTGAAAGACGAGAATGAAAGTATCATCAAATCAATGTGCAACGCAACAAAATTGCTTCTATTCTCTGCAAACAATAGCAAGAAATTGCATGAAAACAATCAGTGAGCCTACCAGATTGAAACCGGGACATAAAAAATATACTTACAAATAAATACAATGAATGGCGGTTTGCAAAACAACTTCTGGTGAATTTCTGACACCTGCTGGACTGGAGTGTTTAAAGTACCTACAGTTGAAGTTTACATACACTTAGGTTGAAGTCATTAAAACTCATTTTTAAACTATAGTCTTGGCAAGTCATTTAGGACATCTACTTTGTGCATGAAATTAGTAATTTTTCCAACAATTGTTTACAGACAGATTGTTTAACATTTAACTGACTACATCACAATTCCAGTGGGTCAGAAGTTACATACACTATGTTAACTGTGCCTTTAAGCAGCTTGGAATATTACAGAAAATAATATCAAGCCTTTAGGCAATTAGCCAATTAGCTTCTGACTCAGTGCCTCTTTCCTTGACATCATGGGAAAATTAAAAAAAATCTGCCAAGACCTCAGAAACTGTAACTGAAAATTGTGGATCTCCACAAGTCTGGTTTATCCTTGGGAGCAATTTCCAAATGCCTGAAGGTACTAAGTTCATCTGTACAAACAATATTACCCAAGTATTAACACCATGGGTCCACACAGCCATCATACCGTTTAGTAAGGAGATGCATTCTGTCTCCTAGAGATGAACGTAGTTTGGTGCGAAAAGTGCAAATCAATCCCAGAACAACAGCAAAGGTCCTTGTAAAGATGCTGGAGGAAACAGGTAGACAAGTATCTATATCTACAGTAAAAAGTAACAGTCAGTATCTGGTGTGGCCACCAGCTGCATTAAGTATTGCAGTGCATCTCCTCCTCATGGACTGCACCAGATTTGCCAGTTCTTGCTGTGAGATGTTACCCCACTCTTCCATCAAGGCACTTGCAAGTTCCCGGACATTTCTGGGGGGAATGGCCCTAGCCCTCACCCTCCGATCCAACAGGTCCAAGATGTGCTCAATGGGATTGAGATCCGGCACTTCGCTTGCCATGGCAGAACACTGACATTCCTGTCTTGCAGGAAATCACGCACAGAACAAGCAGTATGGCTGGTGCCATTGTCATGCTGGAGGGTCATGTCAGGATGAGCCTGCAGGAAGGGTACCACATGAGGGAGGAGGATGTTTTCCCTGTAACGCACAGCGTTGAGATTGCCTGCAATGACAACAAGCTCAGTCCGATGATGCTGTGCCACACCGCCCCAGACCATGACGGACCCTCCACCTCCAAATTGATCCCGCTCCAGAGTACAGGCTTCAGTGTAACGCTCATTCCTTCAATGATAACGCAAGTCTGACCATCACCCCTGGTGAGACAAAACCGTGACTCGTCAGTGAAGAGCACTTTTTGCCAGTCCTGTCTGGTCCAGCGAAGGTGGATTTGTGCCCATAGGCGACACCGTGGCCAGTGATGTCTGGTAAGGACTGCCTTACAACAGGCCTACAAGTCCTCAGTCAAGCCTCTCTCAGCCTACTGCGGACAGCCTGAGCACTGATGGAGTGATTGTGCATTCCTGGTGTAACTCGGGCAATTGTTGTTCCCGCAGGTGTGATATTCAGATGTACCGATCCTGTGCAGGTGTTGTTACACGTGGTCTGACACTGCGAGGATGATCAGCTGTCCTTCCTGTCTCCCTGTAGCGCGTCTCACAGTACGGACATTGCAATTTATTGCCCTGGCCACATCTGCAGTCCACATGCCTAAGGCACGTTCACGCAGATGAGTAGGGACCCTGGGCATCTTTCTTTTGGTGTTTTTCAGAGTCAGTAGAAAGGTCTCTTTAGTGTCCTAAGTTTTTATAACTGTGACCTTAATTGCTTACCATCTGTAAGCTGTTAGTGTCTTAAGGACCGTTCCACAGGTGCATGTTCATGAATTGTTGATGAATCATTGAACAAGCATGGAAAACTTTGTTTAAACCCTTTAGAATAAAGATCTGTACATTTATTTGGATTTTTACAAAATTATCTTTAAAATATAGTATCCTGAAAAAGGGACATTTCTTTTTTTGCTGAGTTTACTAGTTTTTTTTTGGGGGGGGTGGGATAAAAACCTGAAGAATGTCCCGAGGTGTGGTGACCATGGTATAAGCAGAGGCATTGACTTTGGCCTCAGGGTGTGCGTTATTTTTCAGTAATTTAATGGGCCAGAGTCAATTATTCCTCACTTAAATCACAGTTTTTCACAGGATGATTATAATACATTAGTACTTTTTAAAGCTACTAAAATGATCCAGCTAAGCGAGTACAGTGAATGGTACTTAACGGATTGTGTTTATATTAATACCTCAACAAAACAGGTATTTTGACCAGATCTTTAAGTATATACATTATATTTTACAGTTTATGCACATATCTATATTACCAATAGCGCTCTGAGAGCACACACAAATAAAGAACACACAGAAGCTGCCTGTCAGTCAGTTAAACAGCACACGGGCACTGAAATAAAAAGTGATCTTTAAAGGTGCACTCAGCAATTCCTGAGAAACACTGTTGATATTCGAACTCAACTGCCAAAACAAACACACCCCTCCCATCAGTGCTCCTTTGGAAGCTCCGCCCCCCACTATATTCATGCACGCGGGACGGTTTTACGCACACCAGCTCCAGATACTCACATCTCTCCTGCTACTAAATCTAACATCACAACAACATCATATATGGGTTCTGTGAAACATAGCAAAATTTATGTTACCCACCTATCGAGAAGAAAAAGAGCAACTTCTGAATCTGTCTTCAAGCCTTTTACTCCCGGAGGTCTCTCCACTGCTGAAAAGCCTCGCCGATGTTGATGTGGCTTCAACATCGACATTGAAGCCCTCGACTTTGTTTTTGTCCCATTTACAGAGCCAGGGCTGTGTACAAATACTAGATTATTCACCCACAGAACAAACAGCTAGCAGACTGTGAGGAGATATTTGCAGAATTTGACAAAAAGTTTATTGGATTACAATTAATGAGTGCACCTTTAAGATTCTTGTTATCTTGAAGTTTCTCTCTCTACTCTCCCTTTTAACCTGTTAATTAGATCGTCCAATGGTTGTCCTGTGATCGACACAAGGAAACGCCCCTGATTTATACAATCAATACTGCATTTCATGATAATATTCATATAGACTGAATGTTACCCTCAGTCACCATTCACTTTTTACACTTTTTTTCTAAACAATTAAAGTAAACGGTGACTGAAACGTACATTCTACCTAACATCTCCTTTTGTGTTGTATATTCTGACATGACAGTTGATTGTCATGAAAATGACAATAGAAATAAAATATATATACCTGAAGGAACATCATCATCTTCATCACTCTGTTGTTCCTCTGCTGTGGTTTCTCCTCTCATCTTCATCAGGTTCCTGCAGTCCAGCAGCTTCACTGAACACATCTTCACTGGTGTCTGCAGCATCTGCTGTTCATCATCATCTTCATCTTCATCACTCTGTTGTTCCTCTGCTGTGTTTTCTTCTTTTATCCCCTCCTGCATCACTTCAATCTTCACTGGTGTCTGCAACATCTGCTGTTCATCATCATCTTCATCACTCTGTTGTTCGTCTGTTGTGTTTTCTTCTTTTATCTCCTCCTGCTTCACTTCAATCTTCACTGATGTCTGCAGCATCTGCTGTTCATCCTCATCATCATCACTCTGTTGTTCTTCTGTTGTGTTTTCTACTTTTATCTCCTCCTGCTTCACTTCAATCTTCACTGATGTCTGCAGCATCTGCTGTTCATCCTCATCATCATCACTCTGTTGTTCTTCTGTTGTGTTTTCTACTTTTATCTCCTCCTGCATCACTTCAATCTTCACTGGTGTCTGCAGCATCTGCTGTTCTCCAGTGTGAATCACATCCACCTGCTCTCTCATGATGAACATCTGAACACAAAAACATCATCATTATAATGGACTGACATTCATCAAAGTCTAAAACATTATTATATGATTATACACAAGAACAGGTCTGTTAAACAAATTAACTACTTCTGAGATGGTATAAATATAAATGTGTGTTTGGTTTCATTATCATGACAGCAAAATGAAAACATACCAAATACAGGTGCATCTCAATAAATTAGAATGTCATGGAAAAGTTCATTTATTTCAGTAATTCAACTCAAATTGTGAAACTCGTGTATTAAATAAATTCAATGCACACAGACTGAAGTAGTTTAAGTCTTTGGTTCTTTTAATTGTGATGATTTTGGCTCACATTTAACAAAAACCCACCAATTCACTATCTCAAAAAATTAGAATATGGTGACATGCCAATCAGCTAATCAACTCAAAACACCTGCAAAGGTTTCCTGAGCCTTCAAAATGGTCTCTCAGTTTGGTTCACTAGGCTACACAATCATGGGGAAGACTGCTGATCTGACAGTTGTCCAGAAGACAATCATTGACACCCTTCACAAGGAGGGTAAGCCACAAACATTCATTGCCAAAGAAGCTGGCTGTTCACAGAGTGCTGTATCCAAGCATGTTAACAGAAAGTTGAGTGGAAGGAAAAAGTGTGGAAGAAAAAGATGCACAACCAACCGAGAGAACCGCAGCCTTATGATTGTCAAGCAAAATCGATTCAAGAATTTGGGTGAACTTCACAAGGAATGGACTGAGGCTGGGGTCAAGGCATCAAGAGCCACCACACACAGACATGTCAAGGAATTTGGCTACAGTTGTCGTATTCCTCTTGTTAAGCCACTCCTGAACCACAGACAACGTCAGAGGCGTCTTACCTGGGCTAAGGAGAAGAAGAACTGGACTGTTGCCCAGTGGTCCAAAGTCCTCTTTTCAGATGAGAGCAAGTTTTGTATTTCATTTGGAAACCAAGGTCCTAGAGTCTGGAGGAAGGGTGGAGAAGCTCATAGCCCAAGTTGCTTGAAGTCCAGTGTTAAGTTTCCACAGTCTGTGATGATTTGGGGTGCAATGTCATCTGCTGGTGTTGGTCCATTGTGTTTTTTGAAAACCAAAGTCACTGCACCCGTTTACCAAGAAATTTTGGAGCACTTCATGCTTCCTTCTGCTGACCAGCTTTTTAAAGATGCTGATTTCATTTTCCAGCAGGATTTGGCACCTGCCCACACTGCCAAAAGCACCAAAAGTTGGTTAAATGACCATGGTGTTGGTGTGCTTGACTGGCCAGCAAACTCACCAGACCTGAACCCCATAGAGAATCTATGGGGTATTGTCAAGAGGAAAATGAGAAACAAGAGACCAAAAAATGCAGATGAGCTGAAGGCCACTGTCAAAGAAACCTGGGCTTCCATACCACCTCAGCAGTGCCACAAACTGATCACCTCCATGCCACGCCGAATTGAGGCAGTAATTAAAGCAAAAGGAGCCCCTACCAAGTATTGAGTACATATACAGTAAATGAACATATTTTCCAGAAGGCCAACAATTTGCTAAAAATGTTTTTTTATTGGTCTTATGATGTATTCTAATTTGTTGAGATAGTGAATTGGTGGGTTTTTGTTAAATGTGAGCCAAAATCATCACAATTAAAAGAACCAAAGACTTAAACTACTTCAGTCTGTGTGCACTGAATTTATTTAATACACGAGTTTCACAATTTGAGTTGAATTACTGAAATAAATGAACTTTTCCACGACATTCTAATTTATTGAGATGCACCTGTATATAAACACATTATATTTTTATGTAAAAAAAAAAAAATAATAATATATATATACACTATATTGCCAAAAGTATTCGCTCATCTGCCTTTAGACGCATATGAATTTAAGTGACATCCCATTCTTAATCCATAGGGTTTAATATGACGTCGGCCCACCCTTTGCAGCTATAACAGCTTCAACTCTTCTGGGAAGGCTTTCCACAAGGTTTAGGAGTGTGTTTATGGGAAATTTTGACCATTCTTTCAGAAGCACATTTGTGAGGTCAGGCACTGATGTTGGATGAGAAGGCCTGGCTCGCAGTCTTCGCTCTAATTCATCCCAAAGGTGCTCTATCGGGTTGAGGTCAGGTCTCTGTGCAGGCCAGTCAAGTTCTTCCACACCAAACTCGCTCATCCATGTCTTTATGGACCTTGCTTTGTGCACTGGTGCGCAGTCATGTTGGAACAGGAAGGGGCCATCCCCAAACTGTTCCCACAAAGTTGGGAGCATGGAATTGTCCAAAATCTCTTGGTATGCTGAAGCATTCAGAGTTCCTTTCACTGGAACTAAGGGGCAAGCCCAGCTCCTGAAAAACAACCCCACACCATTATCCCCCCTCCACCAAACTTCACAGTTGGCACAATGCAGTCAGACAAGTACCGTTCTCCTGGCAACCTCCAAACCCAGACTCGTCCATCAGATTGCCAGATGGAGAAGCGTGATTCGTCACTCCAGAGAACGCGTCTCCACTGCTCTAGAGTCCAGTGGCGGCGTGCTTTACACCACTGCATCCGACACTTTGCATTGCACTTGGTGATGTATGGCTTGGATGCAGCTGCTCGGCCATGGAAACCCATTCCATGAAGCTCTCTATGCACTGTTCTTGAGCTAATCTGAAGGCCACATGAACTTTGGAGGTCTGTAGCGATTGACTCTGCAGAAAGTTGGCGACCTCTGCGCACTATGCGCCTCAGCATCCACTGACCCCGCTCTGTCATTTTACGTGGCCTACCACTTCGTGGCTGAGTTGCTGTCATTCCCAATCGCTTCCACTTTGTTATAATACCACTGACAGTTGACTGTGGAATATTTAGTAGCGAGGAAATTTCACGACTGGACTTGTTGCACAGGTGGCATCCTTTCACAGTACCACGCTGGAATTCACTGAGCTCCTGAGAGCAGCCCATTATTTCACAAATGTTTGTAGAAGCAGTCTGCATGCCTAGGTGGTTCATTTTATACACCTGTGGCCATGGAAGTGATTGGAACACCTGAATTCAATTATTTGGATGGGTGAGCGAATACTTTTGGCAATATAGTGTATATATATATATATATATATATATATATATATATATATATATATATATATATATATATATATATATATTAGAGCTGGGAATCGATTACATTTTTTAACAAATTAATCGCGATTAATTGCAATTAAATTCTGATACATGATACATTATGATATGATATAATTCTTCGATGAAGAATTTGGGTTTCTTTGTTTTTCTAAATTTTCCTTTTCGTAGGCAGATTAGAGGGCTTGTGAATTAGATTAATTAATTGTTTTTGGTTTTTTTTACTTACTACTTGTTGCACTCATTACACTGTAAATAGCTCATCCTGCACCTCATTCTAGTTGGTTTAGCTTGTTGTAATAAATCATTTGACACTTATACCTGTGCATCATGGCTGTCTTTGATTCTCTGCTTGCAACCAGCAATAATGTAAAATATGAGTGTTACGTTAATTTCCCCTAGACCTTTTAAAAAGTTCGTAACATTTAATGGGGGCTCGTCCGGGATCACATTGATATATTGATATCTTTATTAATATTTAATTTCCGTCATTATTGCTGATGTGTTGGCAGAATAATCATTGGATGATCGCGTAGGTAATATTTTTATCAGAAAAATCAGTATGGCTGATTTTGATTTAATAACTTTTATTGAGGCACCGATTGTTGAACAGCTTGATAAATATAGAAAAGATGACTTGTTGCGTATTGCTGCTCATTACCAAGTCCCGGTTACAAAACAGCAGCTTAAGAGAGAGATAAAGATTGCTATCTTACAGAGGTTGGTGGAACTGGGTGTACAGGTGCTGCCTGGAGGAGTAGAGTTGGGTTCCCTTGGTTCAGATGTTCGCCCATTGATATGTGGTGAGAAGGAGCAGAGTGGAATTGCTGAGGTGGAGGGGTCCAAAGCCAAAGCTTTTCTACCACCCTTTGAACTTTTTTATCAGATCTCTGGTGGGTCAGGAGGTGATGCAAGGCTTAAAGTCTGCTTAGCGCGAGTCCAGATGGAGGTGCGTGAATGGGCAAAGGAATGTCAGGCTGAGATGGAACTGTGACTCGAAATCCGCCAATTAGAAATTGAGGTGGAGAAGCAGATCAAGTTAGGTGAACTGGAATTGAATGCAGCTAGAAGTAGGCCTACACCTGTTCCAGCTGTGCAATCTGTGCAGACCGCGGCTGCTTCGTCGGGTGCAAGCTCGTTGGGAACCACCTTTGATGTAAGCATATATCTCTTGTGCCACAGTTTCAGGAATCAGAAGTTGATGCATATTTTAGTGTGTTTGAGCGTATCGCTTCTGCTCTTAATTGGTCCAGGAATGAATGGCCTCTGTTACTGCAGTGCAAATTAACTGGTATAAGGCTCAGGATGTTTGCGCAACTTTATCCTTAGAAAATAGTTTGAATTATGATGTGGTGAAAACTACAATTTTGCACGCTTATGAGTTGGTACCAGAAGCTTATATACAGCGTTTTAGGGCTCACAAAAAAAGTTCAAGCCAAACTTTTGTTGAATTTCCTAGAAAGAAGAGAATACTATTTGACAATTGGTGCACGTCGAATAAGGTAACAGATTTTCAGACATTACGATAACTAATTCTGTTGGAGGAATTTAAGAACTGCATACCTGACCATACTGTTGTTTATTTAAATGAACAGAAAGTGACGTCATTGTCTCAAGCCTCTGTTTTTGCTGATGAATTTGCATTGACGCACAAGAGTGTATTTACTTCTGCCCGTTCTTACAAAACTGCGTCTGTTCCTGTTGGCCTGACTAATCAGTTACGGCCAAGACCAAATTCTTCAAAATCAAAAGAGGACAGAGAACGTTTCTATTGTCGTAAGTCTGGACATTTAATTGCTGATTGTTTCACGCTGAAACGAAAACAGCAGGATTCTGAAATTAAAAGTGTTGGGTTTATGAAAACTGTTAATGCTGTTAACCTTGAGAATGGTGGCAAGCCAGATTCTAGTTACACACCTTTTCTGATGGAGGGATTAATCTCTGTTACTGGTAAGTCCACAGAGCAGGTAAAGGTTCAAATGCTCCGTGATACCAGTGCAACGCAATCTTTTATTATGGCGGATGTACTGCCGCTCTCTGAGCAGACTTTCTGTGGCAGTAATGTGTTGGTGAAGGGTATAGAGATGGGCATTGTCAAAGTTCTGCTACACTAAATACATTTGGAGTCGGAATTGTGAATGGGATTTGTGAAAGTAGGGGTTCGTGAGCGTTTGCCTGTGAACAGGGTAGAATTTATTCTAGGCAATGATTTGGCCGGGGGGAAGGTTTTGCCCTTGTTGGAAGTTTTTGACAAACCAGTTTTGTCTGATCAGCCTGATGAATTTTCAGAGACTTACCCTGAAACTTTTCCTGTCTGTGCTGTTACGCGGGCTCAGGCTCGTAACATAGATGATGCTGATGACTTGTCCGCATCCTTTATGGCACCTATATTCGATAATGAAGTTTTGTTATCTTATGATAGTAAGGCAGTTGAAAATCCGCCTGCGTTAAGTTCGAGCTACTTAAAGTTGTGCGTGACGCGAGAAAATAATGTCTGCTCAGAAAGAAGATCCAACTCTACGGAAGTATTTCTCTGTTGCTTCCTCAGATGTAGCACAAAAGAGAAAATCTGCCTATTTTGTTTAAAAGTGTTTACTGATGCGTAAATGGTGCCCTGATGTTGCAGATGATTCTGAATGGAGTGTGGTGTACCAGACTGTTATTCCTTCATGTTACCGACAGCAAGTTTTATCTTTAGCTCATGATCATGACTTATCGGGACATCTAGGAATTTAAAAAACATATCATCGGATTTTGAGACACTTCTTTTAGCCTCGACTAAAAACTGATGTAGTCCAATTTTGCTGCATTTGCCGAACCTGCCAGCTTACTGGTAAACCGAATCAGGTAATTCCACGTGCTCCGCTCGTTCCCATACGGGCCGCAGGGGAACCGTTTGAACATGTTATTGTTGATTGTGTCGGCCCTCTGCCTAAAACGAAGGCCAGTAATCAATTCTTGTTGACTGTAATGTGTACTGCTACACGATTTCCCGAGGCGATTCCATTAAGAAAGATTACAGCGCTGGTTGTTGTGAGAGCACTTGACATTTTTTTTCCATGTTTGGATTACCGAAATTTGTGCAAAAAGATCAAGGCACTAATTTTCTTTCAAAGATCTTTTCACAAGTGTTGACAACTTTGAATATTTCTCACAGAATCGCAAGTGCATACCATCCAGAAAGCCAAGGGGCACTCGAATGTTTTCACCAGACACTGAAAGCTATGCTACGAAAGTACTGCATGGATACTGGTAAGGATTGGGATGAGGGGGTACCATTGGCTTTGTTTGCTGTTAGAGAAGCAGTTCAGGAAAGTCTTGGATTCAGTCCTGCTGAATTAGTATTCGGACATACTGTCCGAGGTCCACTGAAAAGAAGAGCGAGTGACACAGACTATGTAATTCATACTCCTGACAGAAAGAGAAAATCTTGTGTGTCATGTGAATATGTTAAAGGCATATCACCACAGGGAATCTCCGCAAATGGATGTTCTGGATGCGGACGAAGTTGCCGGTCCTGTTTCACCTCCTGTTGTAACAGCCTGTGGTGTTGTAAATTTCACTGAGGGTACTGACACTGAGGATGATGGAGTGGTGCTACGTCATACTCACCAGCAATGTGCCAGACTTATGAATTCAGAGATAGTAAGTGATTTAATTTCTCTATCTCATTTACCCGAACGACAAAGGTGTGACATTGTGCAGTTGATTGATGATTTTCCTTCTCTGTTTAAAGATGTACCTTCTCACACCACAGTCTGCAGCATTATATTATGTGGGTGATGCTGTGCCAATCAAGCAACATGCGTATTGCGTGAACACCACGAAAAGAGCTGTCATGAGAGCCGAGGTCGACTATTTGTTGAAACATGGACTTGCTAAACCTAGTTGTAGCCCTTGGAGCTCTCCGTGCTTGTTAGTCCCGAAGAGTGATGGCACTGCTAGATTTTGTACTGACTGCCATAAGATAAATGCAGTTACTGTGCCAGACTGTTTTCCATTTACTACATATGGAAGATTGTGTTGACAATCTCAGGTCAGCCCGGTATGTCAGTAAATTAGATTTGTTAAAGGGATACTGGCAAGTGCCTCTCACATCTCGTGCTTCAGACATTTCAGCCTTTGTGACTCCTGATAGTTTTTACAGTACTCTGTTATGGCCTTCGGCATGCGCAACGCACTGGCCACCTTTCAACGGCTCATTAATATTGAGCTTTCAGGAGTTCCAAAGTGTAATGCATACTTAGACATCTGGTTGTATATTCTACTGACTGGTCAGAACATGTTTTCCTGCTACGAACGTTGTTTGAACGTCTTGACGAAGCCTCACTGACTTTGAACCTAGCTAAGTGTGAATTCGGCCAAGCAACTATTACGTATCATGCTAAGGAAGTAGGTCAAGGGCAAGTGCGCCCGTTACAAGCGAAGGTGACAGCTATCGCGGAATTTCCAGCTCCAACTACCCGACAGGAACTTCGTAGATTTCTAGGCATGGCCGGCTACTATCATAGCTTTTGTAAAAAAAGATTCAACTATTGCGCATCCACTGACTTCACTCCTCATCCCATCTCACCCGTTTTCTTGATCTGACGAGTGTCAGTATGCTTTTGAATCTATCAAGGCACTTCTGTGTAGTGCACCCATTTTAGCAGCGCCAGACTGTGCGTTACCTTTTAAACTAGAAGTGGATGCGAATGCGGTTGGTGCAGGTGCTGTTAATTCAAGGGGATGAAAATGGCATCATTACCCTACTTGCTACTTTTTGCGTTAGTTTAATAAGCATCAACTAAACTATTCGACAATTGAGAAAGAAGCATTGGCCTTATTAATGGCTCTACAATATTTTGATGTATATGTAAGTTCAAGTAGTCTTCCAGTCACTGCTTTTACAGATCATAACCCTCTGGTTTTCCTATTTCATATGTATAATCAAAATCAGCACTTAATGCACTAGTCTCTGATTGTACAGGGTTATAATCTGGTCATTAAACACAATGTGTTGAGAATGTGATAGCTGATGCCTTATGTTGGGTATAATAGTGTTGGAGAAAAATTTTGTTGGAACAAACATTTGATTATGATTTGTTCCATATAGTTTGTTCTTGTGGGGAGTGTTACATTCCACGTGTTTTGATGTTTCTTTTTGTTTTTGGTTTTTCTCTCTCCCTCATTCTATTTCTTTTCACTCCGCTATCTCGCTCTCAGGCCTCTGCCTATTGGATATGTCACCTGCCAATCATCATCAGGGCATTGTGACCTCACCCAATCCGCTGCCACCCCACCTGTTAAAAACCATCCGCGCGCTTGGTTTAGAAGGAAGAAAAAGACGTGCAGTGTGTGATCTTTTGTTTGAGATATTTACCTTTGTTATAATTATTTGTTTCTTTGAATCCTACTCGTTGAGTTTGTTACGTGTTACTGCCGCTGTTCAATGGAACGTTCTTTTTGTTTTGGGAAAATGAACAGGTAAGCAGGTCACGCGATATACATGGTACACGTAGTGATATTTGATTGTTAGACACATTACATTTACATTTATGCATTTGGCTGACGCTTTTATCCAAAGCGACTTACAGTGCCCTGATTACAGGGACAATCCCCCTGGAGCAACCTGGAGTTAAGTGCCTTGCTCAAGGACACAATGGTGGTGGCTGTGGGGATTGAACCAACAACCTTCCACTTACCAGTTCAGTGCTTTAGTCCACTACGCCACCACCACTCCTAAGTAAGGAGTGTGCGCCACCCCTTGTATTTTTTGTGTTTTCCGTAGAGTAGGTTATTTAGAGTGTCGTGTACACTGAAAAATTCGAGTTTCTTTGTCTTCTACATTTTCCTTTTCATAGGCAGATTAGAGGGCTTGTGAATTAGATTAAGGGAATTATTTTTATTTTTATTTGTTCTTTGATTTGGTGACACTCAGGATCCTTTTCCCTGTGTTGTTTTTTATTATTATTATTTACTACTAGTTGTTGCACTCATTACACTGTAAATAGCTCATCCTCCACTTCATTCTAGTTGGTTTGGCTTGCTGTAATAAATCCACATCATTTGACACTTATACCTGTGCGTCATGGCTGTCTTTGATTCTCTGCTTGCAACCAGCAATAATGTAAAATATGAGTGTTACGTTCATTTCCCCTAGACCTTTTAAAAGTTTGTAACATGAACAAAGGTCTAAATATTACCAATGCCAAATATTACACACTAAAGGAAAGGTAAAATACCCCAAAACATAATAGGGCCTCTTTAAATAAAATAAATAAAAATGTACGTTCAAATGTTCAGGGTTTTTTTTTTTTTTTTTGCGGGTATATGAGTTAACTAGACACAATTTTACAGGTATTAATCTTTAATACAAGTATATGTTTACATGACAGTTTAGGGTTATCATTACAGTGAGATTGCTCCTCACTGTTAGGAAAGCATGATACTGTTATTAAAACTCATTAAAGAGCAAAAACCTCTGACATTTCCAGTGGACTTTATTTAATAATAGGATCAAATGGGCAGATTAATTTCATATCAAAATGAAAATGTATATATATATATATGCCAACACGAGAATCTTTACTTAAAGTGCTTGAGTTTAGTCACAGACAGAAAGTGTAAATAATCTACTGGTTCTTAACTGTTTTGTTGTTTTTCTCACCTCTTTCATGTGACCAGTAACAAAACAAACTACATCAGATGATAATGAGCTTCTTTTAAAGTCATTAAAACACCAAAGAGATAAAAACAACATGCACAAAAAAAAAATCTAAATCTCACAATGTAAAACACACAAAACACGTACCGATTTTAAAACTGAAACTGTGTTGTGGATCTCAGGTCGTCTTCTTCTTCTTCTTCTTCTTCTTGTGTTTTCTGCAACTTCTGGTAAATTTCCGCCTTCTGCTGGACTGGAGTGTTGATGCGTCGAAATGGTTGAAAAGCGGACTGAGCGAGAGGGGTTGAACATCCCGAAGGAAGCTAACTCTTAAAGGGGCAGGATTACAATTTTCAATACCTTTACTTTTACAGCAAAATAGACTTATAGCAGTTATTTAATAATAAAACAAAGATGATAATGCAAAAATAAGTCAACAAGTGATTCAATATACAATTTTATCCCTTTTTCTCCCCAATTTGACATGCCCAATTCCCAATGCTCTTTAATTCCTCATGGTGGTACAATTACACACCTCAATCCGGGTGATGAACCTCAGTAGCCTCCGCTTCTGAGATAATCAGCCACCGGCATCGGAACCAGTTTTGAAGTGGGAAGGCCGCAAACTGAGCTGGTTGTGATGTCATCACAACAACATTCCGCAGTCAGTAAATCAAATCAAATCACTTTATTGTCACACAGCCATATACACAAGTGCAATGGTGTGTGAAATTCTTGGGTGCAGTTCTGATCAACATAGCAGTCGTGACAGTGATGAGACATATACCAATTTACAATAACATCAAATTAACACAACACAATTTAAACATCTGTTATACACATAATTACACTCAACAATATACAAATAATAACATACACTGTACAGTATACAATACACACAATATAGAATACACATTATTCAATAAAATAAGTATATATAGTATATATAGAATGTGCAGTAGGTTGTATTGTACTGTACTGACATTCAGGCTGTCGGTAGATAGTAAGTTGTTAAGAGAGAATATAATATAATAATAATATAATTTATGACAGTCCGGTGTGAGATATAAGATTAAGAGTAATAAAGTGCAGTGCTGATGTATTTGGGTCGTGGGAGATCAAGAGTTCAAAAGTCTGATTGTTTGGAGGAAGAAGCTAACATGGAGTCGGCTGGTGCGGGTCCTGATGCTGCGATACCACCTGCCTGATGGTAGCAGTGAGAACAGCCCATGACTCGGGTGGCTGGAGTCTCTGATGATCCTCCGAGCTTTTTTCACACACCGCCTGGTGTATACGTCCGGGAGGGAGGGAAGCTCACCTCCGATGATGTGTCTTGCAGTTCGCACCACCCTTTGCAGTGCTTTGCGGTTGTGGGCTGTGCTATTGCCATACAAGGCGGACACCGTCGTGTCATCAGCAAACTTAATGATGGCATTGGAGCTATGTGTTGCCACACAGACGTGTGTGTACAAGGAATACAAGAGTGGGCTGAGAACACAGCCCTGTGGGGCTCCAGTGTTGAAGGTCAGTGATGAGGAGATGTTGCTGCCTATTCTAACTACCTGGTGTCTGCTTGACAGGAAGTCCAGGATCCAGCTGCACAGCTAGCTGTTTAAGCCCAGAGCCCTGAGTTTCTCAACTAGCTTGGAGGGCACTATGGTGTTGAATGCTGAGCTGTAGTCTACAAACAACATTCTCACATAAGTGTTCTTTTTTTCCAGGTGGGAGAGAGCAGTGTGTAGTGTAGATGCAATGGCATCATCAGTAGAGCGGTTGTTGTGGTAAGCAAACTGCAATGGGTCTAGAGAGAGAGGCAGCACAGAGCAGATGTAATCTCTGATTAGTCTCTCAAAGCATTTGCTGATGATGGGGGTCAGAGCAATAGGACGCCAGTCATTTAAGCAAGTGATTTTTGATTGCTTTGGAACAGGCACAATGGTGGATGTTTTAAAGCATGTGGGGACTACAGACAAAGAGAGGGAAAGGTTGAAAATGTCCGTAAAAACACCAGTCAGCTGGTTCGCGCAAGCTCTGATGACGTGGCCCAGAATGCCGTCTGGACCCGCGGCTTTGCGGATATTCACCCGTCAGAAGGATCGGGTTACATCTGCTACAGAGATGGAAAGTGAACTAACCTCTGTAGCTTCGGCCGCGAGAGCTCTCTCCGCGAGGGAGGTGTTATTTCCCTCAAAACGAGCATAAAAAGTATTTAGCTCATCCGGGAGAGAGGCAGCGGTGTTCATGGCGGAGTTTTTATTCCCTTTAAAGTCCGTGATGATATTAATTCCCTGCCACATGCTTCTAGAGTTGGTGGTGTTAAACTGTCCTTCAATCTTGTTCCTGTACTGGCGTTTTGCTGTTTTGATAGTTTTTTGGAGGGCATAACTGGCTTGTTTATGCTCCTCCGTGTTCCCTGAATTAAAAGCGGAGGTCCGCACATTAAGTGCCGCGTGAACATTGCTTTTAATCCATGGCTTCTGGTTCGAATAGATCCATGTTGTTCTGGTCGGAACGACGTCCTCTATGCACTTTCTGATGAAACACATTATGCTATCAGCGTAAAGTTCGATGTCGTTATCAGAGGCGGACCGGAACATCTCCCAGTCTGTGTGATCAAAACAGTCTTGTAGCGTAGAGTCTGATTGGTCCGACCAGCACTGGATCGTTCTGAGAGTGGGTGCTTCCTGTTTCAGTTTCTGCCTGTAAGCGGGCAGAAGCAGAATGGAAGAGTGGTCCGATTTGCCAAATAGTGGGCGGGGGAGGGATTTGTAGCCATCCCGGAAGGGAGAGTAGCAATGGTCCAAAACCCGGTCCCCTCGTGTGTTGAAAAAAATGTGCTGGTGGTATTTTGGTGCGACTGATTTGAAACTGGCTTTCTTAAAGTCCCCGGTCACAATGAACGCGGCCTCAGGGTGCGCGGTTGCGCGGATGTCCAATTTATAATATAGAACTGGATTGCTGATGACGTCATAACAGTGAAGCCATTGTGCCGCCACATTGCTATACACAAACATTGTCTTAATAGGAAATCACCTCATTTCAGCGAGTAAACATTGCTCATTTAATCACCGATTTTATATCTGAAATCTGCATGCACATCCCTTCAACTCAAACGTCCTACACGTGTTATTCTTTATTTAAAGTCAGGAATTTGTCCTGTTTCTTGAAATCCCGAGCGACCCTTACAAAAAATGTAGACAAGATGCAAACTTGCCACAAATCTTCCACTCATTATTCCCACATGCAAATGAGCTTGTGATTCACTGCAAATGTTTGCCAGAAGTTTGCAGCTCTTCACTGGTAGTGGTGAACCTGCAGCACACCTTTGGCAACAATGGAGAATTTGCGGCAAGTTTGCAAGGGGAGTCATCTACAGTACCTCTAAAAAACGTAATAGGCAAACAGATCTGTTGAATGTAAATTTTGCGAATAAAGGCTTGAAATGCGATAAAGGCCCAAATTTGTTATAATTTTTGGTTTTAAAGATAGATGTATTTTTAAAGTTCACACTGTGCAAGACAAACACTTTGTCTACATTGCAAGCAATTTGCCTGTTTCAGTCATCATTTCTTTCTTTTTTGTGCTGTCTCAAAGAAAAGATTAATATAATTTGAATTTCTTTTCATCATTGATGTATGTGTAAAATGACATGACTGTGTCAGCTGGCTAGCAAAAATAAATAAAAAAAATACGCAAAATTACAAAATTACAAATTGTTCCTTATTGTTTTTTCCTCCCAGTAGAATCTTGAAACAATATTTTTTTCAAGAATCCAACGCTGCTCTTTTCCATACAAAAACAGTTCATATTGATCACTGCTGTCAAGGTCCAAAGAGAAAAAAAATCATAATTAAAATACCATAAAAGTAGTCCATACAACAAAAAGCTGTTGTGTGGCCCCAGACAGTTTGGAATATAATGCACAAGTCATATGGACTACTGTTATGATGTCATTATATTGAACCTTTAATAAAGGTTTATAGTATTTGTCCTTTTTTAATCTTGACAGCTCCTGCTCACTATAAACTGTTATTCTATGGAATAGAGCTGCTTAAAATATCTATTTTTATGTTCCAAGAAAAAATCTAAAAAACAGCATATGTGTTTTGAACAACATAAGGCTGAGTAAATGAGGTTTTTTTAGGTGAACAACCACTTTAACTGGTGGCTAATTTTTTTGAGCACAGACCTGACAAGGACATACTCAAAATAAAAACTCTCTCTTATAAAAGAAGACTCTTAGGAGATACTGTACAAATTTCAGAATTAAAGGCAAAGAAATGATTTAGAAAATCTTAAATTGATTTTAAATTATTGCCTATATTTGCATTAAGAATATATGACACTGTCCTTGCCACAACCTAAAAGCACAATAGAAGTCACCAGTCACACCATGTTCTAGTTCTAATCTGAGGGTGATAATAATGCTCTACTTTGTGTTTTTTTTTTATTTTTTATAGATAATGTTCTTAGACAATATCAAGAGAATTTTCTAAAAAGTTACTTCAAAAGCCTGCCAGATAACCACATTCATTCAAGTTCTTTACACGCTCATTGTCTTAAGGCTGATATGCTGAAAACTGCTCCATTAATGTTTTCACATTCACAATTATGAATGGCATACGAATCACGTACTATACGTGACATATTTTAAATTCAAAACTGCAAATTTCTCCAAATGGTGACTTGTTTGCACCCTTGGAAATTAATGTTGTTCGGTACAACATTTCAATCATAAAACAGTGGTCAAATATTGCATTTTTGGTTAGATACTTACATTTTACATGACACTAATGCTGCCATCACGTGCTATCGGAATTATCGTAATTACGAGTTTTCCACTCGGAAGTTGCACATGAATGACCCCTCAAGACGTAGTTACGACTGGGAAACTCTTAGATAATTATGATATCTGAGTTTCCGAGATGGGAAGAGTCCTAAAGTTTCAACATGGCGAAGGAAAGTACGGTTTCTGAAGTGAATGTCAGGTTTTGTTCATTTTTCTAAATAGAGCTAATTGTTAGCGCTTGCCGTTTTGGTCATATTAATTTATGTATATCAGCAACCATTCTATGCATGTTGTGCATTTTTACACTTTGAAAATAGCTTTTATTTGACCACAATTCCATTATCGTCAGCAGGCTAACTGAGTAATATGTATTATGCTGTCAAAATAAAAGTTCCTCAAGTAATATGAATAAATTAACCTGGCATCATCCATGTTTCCTGTTCTTTCCGACAACAAAGCACGTGAACACGACGTACTCGTAATTACCACTTCAGAACTGGGAAGTAAGATAATTCTGATAGCACATGAAGGCAGCATAACACTCTTAACCTGAACTGCTTGATGATGCACTGGAATTAGTGATGGGGAGTCGACTCCAAAAGAGTCGATTCCTCGACTCTGACTCGTCCTAGAATTGGAGTCGACTCTGATACAGAATCGATTCTTTAGTTCGACTTTATGAACAGGATGTTGTGATTGGCTCAAAATAATGAATTGCCATTCTTAAGAACCAATCACATCCTCTACAAGTGCCTGTTGATTGGTGGGACACCACTTCATTCATCATGTGCATTTGAATGAGAGATTATGTGCAAAAGAGAGAGAGGGTGTGACAGATTTTAAAACTTGCTGAAGTTTGTGTAATACTACTACATCAATGCAAGGGACAGTGGTTAGAGAAGGAGATTCGCCCAATTTGTCTAGTTTCTATATTGCAATGAAATTATTTCTGACCCAGCCTGTTTCTTGTTATTTTCCCTCTTAAAATTGGATATGAGCAGCAACTAGGGAATTACATTGTTACCAGTCATTTTAAGGTAAAGTTATGCAGTGTCTCTAATTATAATAGCAGGAGTTTATGTCTTCATGTCACACATTTTATAAACTCTTAAGAGAAAATCAAAACTAAATTTAGTGTGCGATTAAAGACTACAGTCTTCACAGGGCCATCGCCAGAACATATGGAATAGGAAACACTATTAAATTAAAAGTACAGGTAAGTTAGTGATATTTAAAGCAATCGTGGAGGTCGTTCCCCAGTCGCTGCCAGTGCTCACGACTGCAGAGGTCGATCCCCAGTCTCTACCTGTGCTCTCGACCACGGAAGTCAGTTCCCAGTCATCCATGGCTCTTAGTCTCGAGCCTTCCTCGGCCTCATCCCTCGAGCCTCTCACATCTCCGCCTTCCAAGCCTTCGCCCCTCGAGCCTCCCATGGCTCTACCTTCTGTGGCTTCACCCCTTGAGCCTCCCATAGCTCCACCTTCCATGGTTTTGCCCCTTGAGCCTTCCATGGTTTTGCCCCTCGAGCCTCCCATGGCACCGCCTTCCATGGCTTCTCCCCTTAAGCCTCCCACGGCTCCGCCTTCCATGGCTTTGCCCCTGCCCTGTGGCTGCCTTCCAGGCCTCCTGACCCTGTCTCGGCCCTGTGGCCGCCTCCCATACCTCCTGACTCAGTCCCGACCCTGTGGCCACCTTCCAGCCCTGCTGACCCAGTCTCTACCCTGAGGCGGCCCCCCCAGACCTCCGGGCCCAATCCTTACCCTGGGGTCTCCTCCCTGGCCACCTGGTCGTCTTCTGGGTTCCCTTCCTCACCTGTATCTTCCACCAGGAGTCGTCCCTTATGTCACAGTCTGTCTCCCTCATGTTTCCTAGGACATTTTGAAGTGTTTTCCCTGGATTACTTTTCCCATCATGCACTGCCCTCATCACTGCCATCTGTTCCTCATTGTTCTCACCTGTTCTCCATTCCCGCATTAGCCCTTGTATGTATAAATACCCTCTTTAGTTCCTTTTTTGTCAGTTCTTGTTTGTTGCTTTATGAGTTCCTGTTTGTTTGTTGTATTTGAGTTCACGTTTGTTTGTTTCACTTTTATCATCTTCATTAAAAACCTGCAAGTAGAGCCTAAGTCTCCAGTCTCATCTCAGCAACTACCTCTGACAGCAATAACCACACCAATATATCTTAATTAAACCCACTGCTAGTTAATCCGGTGTGGTCGAGACTGTCGAGTAAATTTTAAATAACGGTCCAAATTATTATTGTTTTATTACGTCTCCATAATATGCCTATTAATAGTTATTGAAGTGATTTGTTTTTCCATCGGCATGGAAGCCATCTATACTAAAGTTAGCTTCTCCCATCCCACTAACATTAGTGTTTGGATTTGGGTATGTAAAACTGACCAGCACATACAGAATAACTTAAACTTCATCACGGAGCAGCAATCAGACGCAATAAGCAGTGGACTGAGTAAGCCATATACGAGTGAAAATTAAACTATGATATGGGGGTGGGGGGGGGGCAATTTGGCAATATCTGATTATTGGGGGTGACTTGTCCCCCTCAAAGTATATTGTGGTTACGGCTCTGTTCAGACTTATTTATTGCGAACATCGAAGTGTTCGTTCAGAGCAACTTGCATTGTGTTTTCTTCAAAGCGTGTCTTTTTCTCGTGGTCACTTGCTCAGAGCACACACTCTTTCTCCCTCCCTCTACCACACACACACAGCGGGCATGCAAATTAAACATGATTGTCTCTAGAGGATGAAATAAGACTGTCAAATCCGCAGGTAGTGCAAACGTACCATACAGGTGCCACAACTGCAGTGTCATTCCTGCAAATGGCGCAAATGCACCGTCCAAGCACTGCATTCATGGGCCTGTTTTCCTCTTATTAAAAGTCTAGGGGTGTAGCTCATAAATATATATACACATCACAAACCACAATGTGGCAATGCTCTATACTCGGCGCCACCCACCATTCGAATGCAGTGTGGGCTCTTCCGTTCAGACGCAGCATGAACCTGTGCAATTTGGGCCACAGGTTCTCCCGTTCGAATGCAGTATGAGCTCTTCCGTTCAAGCGTAGTGGTGGTGCAGTAATCTGAAGAGCCTTTTAGCATTAACTTTCGCATTGGCATTTCCTTTGCTCATGGTTAAAACGAGCCCAACACATAATAAATAAAGCTTGATATAACCTTCAAAATAACTTTTGTTTCCTTACAGGTGCACATAAATGTATGTGCGCCTCACTTGATACTGCAGCTGCAGTGCCCCACCAGCAGGGGTGGAAAGAGTACTGAAAAATAATATTCAAGTAAAAGTACTGTTACTTCTTAAAAATGTAGTTTGAGTACAGTAAAAGTACCTGTCCTAAAACCTACTTAAGTAAGAGTAAAAGAGTAGCTTATTTAAAAGTACTCATGAGTAGTGAGTATTGAGTACTGAGTTGCGAAAGTATGCCCCTTTATAATAAAAACTCTATGCTGCAATTTACAAATGTAACACACATACCATAATTTACATTCCCTTCTATGACTGTTTGCCAGAAAGAATAAAAATATAGGTATTTTATAGGTGTTTGTGATTGACAACTTTTAAAATACATCACTTATCTATGATACTGTAAACTACATGAATCTGATTTAAAAAATAAATAAAAGGGCAACATGAATACAGAAATGAAAAAATCTAAATTTTCCTTAATGCTGACTGAGAGAGCTATTGTTGCACATAAAACATGTTCAAAACAATGCAAGTAATGCAAAAAAAAAAAAAAAAAAAAAAAAAACTACGAAAGCATGTCATGTAGTGTCCCACACAATAGAGGTGGTAGAGCAGTTGTTTGGTACAGGGGCCACATTGGGCTTAAAAGGAATAATTCACACAAAAATGAAAATTCTCTCATCATTTAGTCACCCTTATGCCATCCAGGATATGTTTTACTTTCTTCAGCAGAACACAAATTAAGATTTTTAGAAGAATATCTCAGATTTTTTGGTCCATACAATGCAAGTGAATGGGTGCCAAAACTTTGAAGCTCCAAAAATCACATAAATCAGCATAAAAGTAGCCTAATCCATGTGACTCCAGTGGTTAAATCCATGTCTTCAGAAGAGATATGAGAGGTTGGGTGAGAAACAGATCAATATTTAAATCAATTTTTACTATAAATTCTCCTCCCTGCTCAGTCAATCTCCACTTTAACTTTCACTTTCTTCTTCTTTTGTTTATGGTGATTCACATTCTTCATGCATATTGCCATCTACTGGGCAGGGAGAATTTTGTTTAGCAAAAATGGACTTAAATATTGATATTTTTCACACCCACACCTATCATATAAATTCTGAAGTCATGGATTTAACCACTAGAGTCATATGGATTACTTTTGTGCTGTCTTTATGTGCTTTTTGGAGTGTCAAAATTTTGGCATCCATTCACTTGTATTGTGTGGACCTACAGAACTGAAATATTCTTCTGAAAATCTTCATTTGTTTTCTGAAGAGAGTCATACACATCCAGGATGGCATGAGGGTGAGTAAATGATGAGAGAATTTTCATTTTTGAAAATTACTATTTCTTTAAGTAGCACATGGGGGGCCACATTGTCCTCCTTTTGAGATACAATGTTCCACACTGATTTAGTTCTTGTATCTTTTAAGACCAGCAATAGTTTTGTTCTCATTCTAATGCATGATGCACCATTTTTTGAAGTTTGTGACTGGTGGAATGTTCTGCCTGAAGTATTGCTCTACAAAGGTTGTGTCACGTACCGGCTTAGACACAATGACGATAGAGAGATGGATCATATAATAGTTTTACAAGTTTCCAGAGCACACACACAAACACAACGTGGATGGTTGGAAATCTAGATGATGACAGGGATGACTGGATGACTGGATGGTGACTTGGAATGACTGGATTGAGGTAACAATGCTGGTAGGATACAATAGAAGCATGTAGCAGCTAGGTATTGAGGTAAGTAGTCTGTAGCATCAGACGAGGCCAGACAATGACTGAGGGTGTGTGTGCTTTTCTTATAGTGCTGGTGATGAGGGCTGATGTGTGTCAGATGTGCATGATTAGTATTCCGGTGAGTGTGAAGGCTGAGTGAGTGAGGTAGAGCCTGGCGTGATCGTGACATTACCCCCCCCCCATGGGCCACTCCAGAGGACTGTACACCCCAGCTCCGTGGCCGGCCCCGTCCGTGTAGAGCAGGATGATCAGGATGGTTCAGGTGGAAGGCCTGAGTGAGGGCCGGATCCAGGATGTCATCTCGAGGTACCCAGGAGCGTTCCTCTGATCCATATCCCTCCCAGTCGACCAGGTACTCAAGACGACCCCTATGGCGCCAGGAGTCCAGGATTTTCTTGATGGCATAGATGGGTCCATCCTCCAGGAGCAGTAGCGGGGGGGTTCTTCTGCTGGGCCAGGCTCTGTGGAGGAAGCAGACAAAGGTGGGTGGAAGACTTTGAGGAGTGATGCATGAAATGTTGGGTGAATTCTGTAGTGGGGGGGTAATTGTAGCTTATACATCACCGGGTTGACCTGTTCCAAGACGGTGAAGGGACCAATGTATCTGGGACTTAATTTCTTCCAGGGCAGGTGCAACCTGATGTCCTTGGTGGAGAGCCACACCTTCTGTCCGGGCTGGAAGATGGGAGTCGAGGATCTCTGGACATCGGAGTGGCCCTTATGACGACGCACTGCTCACTGCAGATGATGATGGGCAGCGTCACAGACCTTCTCGCTCTCATGGAACAAATGGTTGACTGCTGGAACTTCAGAGCGTTCCCCATCCCAGGGGAACAATGGTGGCTGGTAGCCAAGTACGCACTGGAATGGTGTTAACACAGCCTCAGGTTGGTGGAGTGAGTTCTGGGCATACTCGGCCCATGCCAGGAACCGGTACCAGGAGTTCTGGTGGCTGTGACAGAAGGTTCGGAGGAAATGTCCTACTTCTTGAATTTTCCTCTCCATTTGCCTATTTGTCTGGGGGTGATATCCTGACGGTCACACCCAAGAGTGAGAAGAAGGCTTTCCATACTCTGGAGATGAATTGCGGTCCTCTATCAGAAACGAAATCCTCAGGAAGACCGAAGAACCTGAATACATGGTTGAAAAGTAATTCTGCGGTTTCTATGGCTGTGGGTGGGCCTTTCGGAGGGATCAGGTGGCAGGCTTTGGAAAACTGATCTACAATCACAAGAATACAAGTAAACTCATTAGATGCATGTAAATCTGTCATAAAATCCACTCCTAGGTGTGACCACATTCTTTTTGGAACAGGCAATGGGAGGAGTTTTCCAGCCAGAAGGTGACGAGGTGTTCTTGCCATGGTGCATTCTTCACAACGCTGGACGAACCTTCTGATGTCCATGGCCATTCTGGGCCACCAGAACCATTCCTGGACGAGCGAGAGGTACGATTGGTCCCAGGGTGACCAGTGCCAACAGAGGAGTGGATGAATTCAATGAGAGGAATACGTTGTGATGACAGAACATATGTCTTGTTGGGTGGGTAGCTCGGCGGAGCCGGCTCAGTGGCGGCAGCCTCAGCGATCCTATTGTCCAGGGTCCACTGGATGGGGCTGACCACCAGACTGGGCGGCAGGATGGATTCAGGTCAGTCAGAACTTTCCTCAGGAGCATAGAGTCTTGAAAGGGTGTCAGTTTCGCAGTTCTTTGACCCTGGACAATAGGTGATAGAGAAGTTAAATAGGGTGAAGAAGAGGGCCCATAGAGCTTGCCAGGGATTCAGTCTCTTGGCATCTCTCAGATATTCCAGATTCCGATGATCAGTTTGGACCAGGAAGGGATGACGAGCCCCCTCCAACCAGTGCCTACACACTTACAGAGCTAATTTGATGGCTAGGAGTTCTCTGTTGCCGATGTCATAATTTTGCTCTGCCGGGTTGAGTCTTTTGGAGAAGTACGCACAAGGACGGAGACAGGCTGGATTCCCCTGCTGCTGAGGAAGTACGGCACCCACGCCCGAGGTAGAGGCATCCACCTCAACAATGAAGCGTCTTTCTGGGTCGGGATGGCGGAGCAGTGGAGCAGATGTGAAGACTATCTTTAACTGGTTGAAGGCGTGGGTGGCTTCAGGTGACCAGGATAGAGATTTGGGCTTCTTCTTGAAGAGGGAGGTAAGAGCAGCTGTGACTTGGCTGTAATTTTGTATGAATCGTCGATAGAAGTTAGCAAACTCAAGGAAGTGCTGAAATTCTTTGATGGTGGTGGGTTCTGGCCAGGCTTTGATGGCTTCCACCTTCCCCTCATCCATCTTGATGCCCTCTGCACTGATGATGTAACCGAGGAACTGGGTGGAGCTCTGGTGGAACAAACATTTCTCAGCCTTAAGGTAAAAATTATATTCCCTCAGCTTGGTGAGCACTAGTTGAACATGGTGGCAATGTTTGGCCACGCATACACTTGCATGGGCTCTGAGACTGGTTCTGGAGGAGCTGACGGAACTGGCTGGCGGGTAGTGGGGAGTGACTGCAAGGCTGGCTGGTCTTCTAGACATACCCTCATTCGATGAGCCACACGGATGGATAACTGAATGAAACGCGCTAGCTCTATGGTGTTATCGTAGGCGGAGAGCTGCAGCCGCAGTGCTGGATTCATCCCATGATGGTAGGTGGTAAGTAATGCTGGTTCATTCCATCCGCTAGCTGCTGCAAGGGTTCTGAACTTGAGGAAGTAATCAAGAATATTATCCTTTCCTTGACAGATTTTAATTAATCACCAATGGGTTATCCAAAAACTTCACGGAAGTGAGCAATGAATTAATCCAGCAACTGCATGATGGGACTAGTTTGATTCCATAAGGATTCTGCCTATTGTAGAGCACTGCCTGTAAGTAATGACAGGTTGAAGGCTATTTTGGCTCTATCAGTAGTGAAGTGCTGCGGCTGCATTTCCAGGGCGTGCAGTCCTCCGCCGAGCCAGAGTAGGGTGCTGGATTGACCACGGGACTGGCAGGGAACACCGGTGACGAAGTGGTTCCAGGAAGTGTGACAGTTATGCTCGGTGACTGAAGAAACAGAAGAGGTGAGAGTTTGGTGTAAAACATCAACAAGCTCTTGAAAAAGATCATTAGAATTAGTTCCTGCCAGATTCATTGTCATGGTCTGGCTTTCTGTAACGTACCGGCTTAGACACAATGACGATAGTGAGATGGATCATATAATACAGGTAAGTTTATTAATGAATCGGCTGGAACCCAGTATTTAAACAGGTATGATGATCATTGGAGAGGTTCTTGATATGCAGGATGGTCTGAAAACTGTGGGTAACTGTGGGTTGGTCTTACAGGTCTCCAGACCACACACACAAACACAAGGGAGAAGACGAGGAGACAAAGGAAGACTGGATGACTGGATGGTGACTTGGAATGACTGGATCGAGGTAACAATACTGGTAGGATACAATAGAACAGTGTTTCCCAACCACTGTGCACACTAGTGTGCCATGAAAGATTGTCAGCTGTGCCGTGGAAAATGATCAAATTCCACAAAATAAATAAATGCATGAAAAAAAGAATTTCAGGGATCCAAACTCCTCACCTTTTGGAGAAATTCACCGTTTTGAAACCATAATCGGTCACTTTTGTGATTGTGGAGAGCAATGATTAATGTGCAAAAGTGACTGATATTTATACGTGTTATGGGTCTTCCACATGACTTGCGTCAGCGCTGCAGAATACACTGAAGTCTATGAAGTGACGTCACTTTACACCAAAGTGTTTTTCACACACACGTTTTTGCTTCACCAGTAATGTCTTTGAGAGTACTAAGCAACAAGAAATATTTAAAAACTGTCCAAATCTGTGGAAACATTGAATGTCTCATAATTTCTTTTAATTAAATATTACCTTATCGTTTACGAATATAAGAGACCCAAGTTATTGAACTAATTTAAATTCACCAAGAAAACAGACCTAAACATAAACGAGTCCTTTTATTACTTTCTGCTATCAAAGCAACTGCAAGCTTTTTTTTTCTCTTCCAAATGCATGCTTTCAATGTTTATTGTGCACACCTCCCATTTCTTACATGACAAACTCGTAAAATCGCCCCTCTGTGATGCTTTCTGCAACTCTTTTCACATGTGGCAAAGCGGAGCTTGACGCTTGCGTTGAATGGAGCGTTGACGCCTCGACTCAACTCATGTGAAATGCGCTTTACAATGACAAAAGAACATTATTGAAACTCATAATTATTATTATTTGTCTATTATTGTGGTCTTTTCTGATAAAAGCCATGCTCAGCAGTTTAAATATGATGATAATGATACCATAGATCTGCTTTGTGTTTATAATTCTTATACTGAAGTCAGCAGATCTGTAGCCATGCAAGTTTTAATAAAGGAGAAGGTAAGAACGTTATTAAAACTCACTATTATTAGACTATTATTGTTGTCTTTTTGAAAAATAATGCTCAGACTGAAGGAAGACTATAGATCTACTTTGTTCTTTTAATACTTAAACACTATGAAGTCTCTTGTTAGATTTCAGTCATGACAACTCAAAATGATTCACTGACTCACTCATAGCACATAAGACGCTCATTTGTCGCCACCAAGTGACATTTCCAGAAGGGGTCACTGAACTAATCAGTTAATAAAATTTTACAAATTTGTGAAACAGAAGCAAGCCTCACCAACATACTCTTTATTTTGCAGCTAATTCTGCACAACTGTAAACTTGAATAAACTTGAATCACTAAAATAGCTGGAATTGGTGCTTTTAGCTTATTCTTTCAAAATAATATCCCCAGAAAAAATGTTCGTGGACCAGTGATTGTCTTACCTTTTTCACCCCTCATGAGTTTGCATCCCTGTAATTTGTTGTGGCATTGCAAGAACAAATATAAAAATTAGAAAAGAAGCAAATTTGTTGTTTTTTCATTACCCATTTAGCGCTCTTGCCACCTGTGACCTCACACAGCGTAGCCTACCTATGTGACTTGTTTTTTTTTTTGCATAGCCGAATTTCAGACATTACAAGTAAACATGCTACTAAGACGTATATGACATAGCCTACTAGACAGTGCTTAATTTGGTTATATGTACACTTCAAGTCCAACATTTTGATGCAAATATGCTTTTTGTCCCAATGTTTACATCCACTTTAGACCAAACCGACTGCGTTTACATTAATGTCTCACCAAGACGGGCACTGGCGGAATTATAAAGTATATTTGACCATTTAGGTACGTGCCCGCATTAGCACACAAACATTAGCCGCCTGTCAATCAAACAGCATGCAGCTACAGACGTCAGGAAATAAAAAGTCAATCTTTTATATTATACCTAGATCAACCAACCAGTGGTTGTCTTGCTATTGCGATCGATGTAATGAACACCCCGTTCTAGATGTAGAAAATAGACTAAGTATAGAAAATTACTCAAAAGTTTATCATCGATATCGAGAACATCTCTCTCCCTCTCTTTTATTTTAATTTTTTTAGATAAACATCAAGATTGTTTTATTGCCCAGCCCTATTGATAACATTGCCTTAATCTCTCACATCAACCCAATAATCTCAGTGATAAATAGCTAAAGCCACCAGTTAAATTAATGTCATCTAAAGCAAAATGATTGCTTTTAGTGTGAAAAAGATAAATATTGAAGTACTTTTTTTTTTTTACTCTAAATCATGCTTCTGGTCAGGAGCGGTAGGCACGTGACGTAATTGCATTGGCATTGAAACACGTGAGAACTGACGCAAGTGTGTCACAGTTGGAAGAGCAGTGCTGTTTACAAGTGAGGAGGAGGAATGCTGTACAGTACCTTGGTTGGTTTTTATCTGTATTTATCTGTTTCTTTACTCTCAATGGTGCGTTTGTGTGCTTATCCTGGATATCTCAACCGAGTGGAGAATGTGAGATTACCTCTGTATCATGGCAATGCAAATACGTCACACGAGAGACTGCTTGGACTCAACCCTCACATGAAGCTTACAGGAAGCATTTATATGCAGTTAAAAAATACTTAAATAGTGATATGTTTCCACACCAAAAGTGATCGTATCGCTTGAGAAGACATGAATTTAACTGCTAGAATCTTATCAATGGCGGTTATGCTGACTGTCTGTGATTTTTGGAGCTTCAAAAGAGAAATCATTATTCACTTGCATTTTAAGGACCTGCTGAGCTAAGATATTTTTCTTCAAATGTGTTCTGGTGAAGAAAGAAAGAAAGTCATACACACCTGGGATATCATGAGGGTGAGTAAATAATGAGAGAATTTTCATTTTTGGGTGAATTATACCTTTAATTCATGAACTTCTGACATGGACTTTGGACTTTTCTTATTTCAGTACTATCCAAATACACAGCCCTGTGTAGGACTTTACCAAAAATTGACAAATGCATCTTATGCAGATGATAACCCTGACAATTATGTTTCTCATGAAGTGTAATGTATTATCCATGTTTAAAATGAACAAACTAAATATTAGGACTCTTGATCATGCGTTATAACTGAATTATAACTGTAATTTAATAAGAAAGTACAAGTGTTTAAGTAATTTATTGTCCCTTAAATTCCAGAATGATGGTGTGAAATATTTTTGGGTTATTTCCAGTTATAGTTCTCTTTTGAAATCCATGATTAAAATGTTAAATTTCTGAGCTGGGAAACTGACAAACCTTAAAACAATGAGTCGTAATTATCCTGAGGGGAGGACAGAGATGATCGCATGGTATCTCAGAAGCAAACTCTGATTAGCTAAGAGGCTCTTCAGGGTTGGACTGAACAGAAAGGGTTAAAAGGCTATGCCTGACCATCTTCACTCTCTTCCGCGCTCTCTTGCTCATCTCCAAAATGTAACCTCTCCCTGAGTTCTCTTCGGAACTCAGTGTTCCGAGAGTTACCATCACATTCCATCATTCATCCGACGAATCCACGTTCTTCATTGGAACTTCCAGACCATCGAGCCAAACGAAGGCCTCCTTGAACTGAACCAAGCCAAAGGACTTCAAAGAACTTCACACGCCAAGCAACTTATGCAATGTACAAACCTCCAGACATTCGCTGAAATCTGGTGCTTTCTTTAATATAATATGAGTAACCTGATCTCAACTCACGGAGTACTAAATTAAGTTCTCAAGGTTTGTTCAAGGCAAGGTCTTTAGCCTTAAATTAATTTCTATGTTACAGATTATTTCTATTTCATCTGCTGTCAAAGCTCACTGACCAACCCGTGTTTGTTTGTTTGTCTATGTGTTAGTTTATTTTATGTTGTAGATTAGTTAATAAAGTCTTGTTTGTATTCAAAGAGAAATTGACTGTGTATTTGATAAAATCATATTGGCCCTTGAAATCTGTTGATGCTAAAAGCTTATAAGCAGTATTTCAACCTGTTTCAATCTATTTGTGATATTATTTACAATGGCCATGAAAGTAGAATTGTAAGAATGAATCCTACATTCTGATCAACTCATCGCTGGCCAAAGACTTTGAAAAAGGAGTTATATTTTGGTCTGTTCTCACCCACAGCTGTTTGGAATGCTTCTTAAGACACTGATTAAACCACTGGAGTCGTATGAATTACTTTTATGATACCTTTATGTGATATTTGGACCTTCAAAGTTCTGGCCACCATTTACATTGTATGGACTTTAAGTGCTGAAATATTCTTCTAAAAATCTTCATTTGTGTTCAGAAGAAAGTCATACACATCTGGGATAGCATGAGGGTGAGCAAATGATGAGGGAATTTTAATTTTGGGTTAACTATTCCTTTAAACAATGGTTCATGCGTATCGACAGCTCTTATAAGGTGTCTTGCACCTGCGAACCCCCTCCACCCATTTTAAAGACAATTAAATAAATAATAAAACATGTTGTTAAACCTTGATTATTTCTGCTGTATATCAACTTGTCTTGCCTGCTGTGTTTAAATATAGTCTAATATCACTTTTAAAGCCCATCCTTCATGATCTGAAGATGTGTCTAGTGTTTTGACTAACATTAGCATGTACATGTTGAAAATATACATTAACTTTACAAAGCTTTTTATGCTGAATAGGACACTTCAGGCCTAAGGCCTATACACACCAAGCCCAACTTTCCGGTGTGATTGTTTGTTGTGAACAAACTTTTGAAAAGGAACAATGGATTCCTATGGTGATATTCACAGAATAAATATGTTTGTAGAACAGTGACTATAGAGGGTTAAACTATTTTTTTCTTCTTCTTTGTTTCATTCAAGATGGTCTCGATGTGTATGGGCCTTTCGTCGGATGTTTGTTAAATCCTTAAAGTGTTTCAAAAATGTTATACATTTGATCAATTCCAATAAATAAAATGTATTTGTATGGAAACACTCATAGACATACATCACATTGAGGAAGGCAGAAACTAATAAGGAGGTGGCAGGAAATTTGAGATGGAGAGATAACAGACCGACTTTTATAGTATATTTTTATATCAAAAAGGTACTTATATAGAATAGTTTGGGAAAAAGGTTAGAAGGCTGTAGGGCCTATGTGATCATGTTGTGAGGAGTACAGGTGCACTCTGCCATAACAAGCACAGTGGTACTAGATGGAGAAGGCATTCCTCAGACACTGGATGGCACAGCCAATAGCCAAGTTATCTTTTTATGCTTAGACTGTTATATTCTATTTACTTAAAATGTATACTTTCATAATAAATTAAGTTTTTTTTTTTTTTCAGATTAACAATTTTTATTGATTCACATATATGCACAAAGTAAAACAAAACATATATACACAATCAATCTTAACCCCCACTATTACCCCTCCACCTCCCAATCCCACCCTGTCCCCAACAACATCTCAGTGGTCTCAAATGATATAGACAGACACACACACACACATGCACAAAAAAATAAATAAACAAATAAACAAATATTATACTAATAATCACATATCCATGAATGACAAATACCCGTTCCATTTCTCTACAAACATGTTGTACCTCCCCATTCTTCTAAATGCCCCTTCCTCAAAGGCCACCACCCTTCCCATTTTTGAGCACCACTCCTGAAAAGAGGGAGCTCCAGCCAACCTCCAGCCCCTTAAAATAATCTGCCTGGTGATCATGACACTGGTTAAGACCCAACTTTTTATGTGTCTACTTTCAATGCTGATGACCGCCCCATCGCCCAAGATACAGAGTCTGGGGCGAAATAATACCCGAGTGCCTAACACATCGCACACCAGACTCTGAACATTCAACCAAAACTACTGTATCTCAACACACCCCCAAAAGACATGGGTTATATCTCCGTCCTCTCATTGGCATCGCCAGCAGGTGGGTGTGTCTTTAAGGCCAAGCCTATACAATTCAGAGGAGTACAATAGAACCGATGTAAAATCTTGAACTGTATAAGGCGCACCCTTGCGTCCCTTGCAATTCAGTTTTTATGTTTTTTAGAACCCTAACCCATTCTCCCTCCTCCAATTCCAAGTTTAAATCTTTCTCCCATAATCTTTTGAGAGTGATCAAGGCTCCATCCCCCAGACTCTAAATTAACAAGGAGTAATACACTGATGCCTCATGACCTTTTCCTGAGATCTGGGTATCCACTACTCTCATATAGGTCACCAAGTGTATTGACCCCCTTCGCAATCCATTCTAACCAACAGAAAAGGGAATTATTAATGCATAGTTTGGGATTTAGCTATAAGCTCGAGGCAAAATTTAGATGAATATCTGAATTAAACACTCTGGACACTTTTGTCCATACCGAGTGCAAATGTGAAATAACAGGGTGTGATTTAACTTCTCTGGTTAGATTGATAGAAAGGCTTTGCAATGGCAAAATAGGGGCAAGAACTCCCTGTTCAATACAGAACCAGGGAGGGGCTCTTTCAGGTGGAAGTGACCAATGAGCCAAATGTCCGAGACCAAATGCATAATAATAAAACAAAATCTTGGGTTGGCCTAGCCCACCTTTGTCAATCGGCCTATGCAGCTTACTAAAATGTAATCTGGGTCGCTTGCCATTCCAAATGAAGGACTTCACTATGCTCTCAAATTGCTTGAAATAAGAGAGGGGGACATCTACAGGGAATGACTGTATCAGGTAGTTGAATTTCTGAAAACAGATAATTTTAATAACATTAACCTCCCCAATCATCAATAAATGCAATGAAGCCCACCTGTCCACATCGCTTGAAAACCTTTTTATTAAAGGGTCAAAATTAACTCTAGCTAAATCAGACAAATTTGTTGGGAATAAAACACCCAAATACTTAATGCCCTGTTGGGCCACTGGAAGGCACCCGGCTGGAATGCCGTTACTGGACAGTACGCTGTCAGAGCCAAAGCTTCGGATTTAGACCAGTTGACTTTGTATCCTGAGAACTTGGAAAAGGAATTAATAATTCTGTGGAGGTAAGGCATAGATCTAGTAGGGTCAGAGACGAATAATAAAATATCATCTGTGTAAAGCAAACGTTTTTGCGCCACACCTCCCACCACCACCCCTGGAAAATCATCCTCCTTTCTTATTGTGGCTGCTAATGGTTCCAGGGCAAGACAGAACAATAATGGGGAAAGAGGGAAACCCTGTCGGGTTGAAAAATCAGGATCTTAAACAGATAATCCCATTCTACCATATCAAACGCCTTTTCGGTGTCAAGTGAGATGGCAGCGATCGGAGTCTGATCATTTGCCACTGACCACATGCTATTGATGAAATGCCTAATGTTATCAGAAGAGCCTTGAATAAACCCCACTTGATCTATATTCATAAGAGATGTCATAACTTTACTTAATCGATTAGCCAAAATTTTTGACAAAATTTGTATATCTAGCTGAATCAAGCAAATTGGACTCTGATTTCAGTCTTTAGCATTTGTTGGAAATCAGGATTTTGCAAAAGGGATACATTAAAGCACCAGCTGTATGATTTTTTTTTTTTCCATATGTGGCACCACCTCTAAACTCACCAGGGCGTGATGAGTGATGTTTCCAATTGAGAAATCGACAACAGATGGTATGAGGGACTTAGATATATATATATATATATATATATATATATATATATATATATATATATATATATATATTCTTGAACAAATCTTATGGACTGATGAAAAGAATGTATAGTCTCTACCAGATGGGTTCATAAGTCACCAAATATCTGCAAGACCAAGATTTCTACACATCCTGTGAAGCGTCAATGTTGCTCTAGGGGGCTTGCACACTTTTGCTTTACTGTGATCAAGGACTGCATCCATTAAAAGATTAAAGTCTCCTCCCAATATTATATCATGAGGGGTGCCAGCGGCTTGCAACATCCCTTCAAGATCTATAAAAAAAGCCCTGATCTTCAATGTTAGGTGCATAAATGTTAGCCAAAACCAACCTTTGCCCCTGAATTTCTGCTAAAATAATAATGACTCTTCCTAATTTATCTTTAATCTGTTTGAGACATTTGAATTGTAGATGTTTACTTATCAATGTAATGACTCCCCTGCTCTTAATTGAGCCAGCACTAAAGAAAACATGTCCACCCCATATCTTCCCAAATTTTTCAGCTTCCCGTAAGGAAAGATGAGTTTCTTGAAGAAACACTATTTCATATTTCTTACACTTAAGATAAGAAATAACCTTCCTTCTTTTTATGGGGTGCACCTACCCATTCACATTCCACATGGAGAAAGATAACACACTCATATTCACATTTGATATAATAGAAAAATTAATTGTGCATCAAAAACAAGATTACAAAGACCACATTTCAACATCAGTGCAACAATCAAACTCCGAACCACAACGGCTTTTCAACCGGGCACCTTTCATTGGCCAAACAGGGCGTTAAGTATTTGGGTATTTTATTCCCAACAAATTTATGTGAGTTAGTTAGAGTTAATTTTGACCCTTTAATTAATAGGTTTTCGAGCGATGTGGGCAGGTGGGCTTCATTACATTTATCTATGATTGGGAAGGTTAATGTTATTAAAATGAATTGTATTCCAAAATTCAACTACCTGCTACAGTCTCTCCATGAAGATGCCCCCCTCTCTTATTTCAAACAATTTGATAGCATAGCGAAGTCCTTTATTTGGAATGGAAAACGTCCCAGGTTACATTTCAATAAGTTACATAGGCCAATTGACAAAGGTGGGCTAGGCCTACCCAAGATTTAGTTTTATTATTATGCGTTCGGTCTTAGACATTTGGCTCATTGGTCGCTTCCACCTGAGAGGGCCCCTCCCTGATTTCTTATTGAACAAGAAGTTCTTGCCCCTATTTCGCCATTGCAAAGCCTTTTGATCAAACTAACCAGAGAAGTTAAGTCACACCCTGTTATTTTGCATTTGCACATGGTTTGGACTAAAGTGTACAGAGTGTTTAATCCGGACATTTATTTAAATGTTGCCTCAAGCATATAACTGAACCCTAAATAACATATTAATAAGTCCCCTTTCTGTTGGTCAGAGTGGATTGGAAGGGGGGTTACTACACTCGGTGACCTATATGAAAGTGGTGTACTGAGATCTTTTGATAATTTGGTTCAACATATTAAAATTCCTAGATCCCAGTTCTTTAGGTTTTTACAGCTGCGCCACCTGCTCTGTACTGTTTTGGGAGTGGTGTACACACCCCTAAAGCGGCAGATACTTTGGAAATGGTGATTACTGCTTATGGGAAAGGTCATGAAGCTTCTGTGTATTACTCCCTGTTAATTCAGAGTCTGGGGGATGGAGCTTCGTCTTCTCTCATGAGATTATGGGAGAAAGATTTAAACTTGGTATTGGAGAAGGGAGAGTGCGCTAGGATCTTAAAAAGCATCAGGTCTGCATCTAGAGATGCAATTTCATCTGATGCAATTTAAGATTTTGCATCGGTTCTACTGGACCCCCTCTAGATTGTATAGGCTTGGTCTTAAAGACTCACCCACCTGCTGGCGATGCCAGTCAGAAGACGGGGACGCAACCCATGGTTTTTGGGGTTGTATTAAGATTCAGGAATTTTGGTTGAGGATCCAGCATTTTGTGTGTGATGTACTGGACGTTCAGTTTTCATTTCGCCCCAGACTTTATATTTTGGGTGATGGAGGGGTCCTGAATATAGGAGATACAGTGGTGTGAAAAAGTGTTTGCCCCCTTCCTTATTTCTTATTTTTTTGCATGTTTGTCACACTTAAATGTTTCAGATCATCAAACAAGTTTAAATATTAGTCAAAGATAACACAAGTAAACACAAAATGCAGTTTTTAAATGAAGGTTGTTATTATTAAGGGAAAACAAAATCCAAACCTACATGGCCCTGTGTGAAAAAGTGATTGCCCCCTAAACCTAATAACTGGTTGGGCCACCCTTAGCAGCAACAACTGCAATCAAGTGTTTGCGCTAACTTGCAATGAGTCTTCTACAGCGCTGTGGAGGAATTTTGGCCCACTCATCTTTGCAGAATTGTTGTAATTCAGCCACATTGGAGGGTTTTCGAGCATGAACTGCCTTTTTAAGGTCATGCCACAGCATCTCAATAGGATTCAGGTCAGGACTTTGACTAGGCCACTCCAAAGTCTTCATTTTGTTTTTCTTCAGCCATTCAGAGGTGGACTTGCTGGTGTGTTTTGGATCATTGTCCTGCTGCAGAACCCAAGTTCGCTTCAGCTTGAGGTCACAAACAGATGGCCGGACATTCTCCTTCAGGATTTTTTGGTAGACAGCAGAATTCATGGTTCCATTTATCACAGCAAGTCTTCCATGTCCTGAAGCAGCAAAACAGCCCCAGACCATCACACTACCACCACCATATTTTACTGTTGGTATGATGTTCTTTTTCTGAAATGCGGTGTTACTTTTATGCCAGATGTAATGGGACACACACCTTCCAAAAAGTTCAACTTTTGTCTCGTCAGTCCACAGAGTATTTTCCCAAAAGTCTTGGGGATCATCAAGATGTTTTCTGGCAAAAATGAGAGGAGCCTTAATGTTCTTTTTGCTCAGCAGTGGTTTTCATCTTGGAACTCTGCCATGCAGGCCATTTTTGCCCAGTCTCTTTCTTATGGTGGAGTCATGAACACTGACCTTAACTGAGGCAAGTGAGGCCTGCAGTTCTTTGGATGTTGCTGTGGGGTCTTTTGTGACCTCTTGGATGAGTCGTCGCTGCGCTCTTGGGGTAATTTTGGTCGGCCGGCCACTCCTGGGAAGGTTCACCACTGTTCCATGTTTTCGCCATTTGTGGATAATGGCTCTCACTGTGGTTCTCTGGAGTCCCAAAGCTTTAGAAATGGCTTTATAACCTTTTCCAGACTGATAGATCTCAATTACTTTCTTTCTCATTTGTTCCTGAATTTCTTTGGATCTCGGCATGATGTCTAGCTTTTGAAGATCTTTTGGTCTACTTCACTTTGTCAGGCAGGTCCTATTTAAGTGATTTCTTGATTGAGAACAGGTGTGGCAGTAATCAGGCCTGGGTGTGGCTAGAGAAATTGAACTCAGGTGTGATAAACCACAGTTATGTTTTAACAGGTGGGGCAAACACTTTTTCACACAGGGCCATGTAAGTTTGGATTTTGTTTTCCCTTAATAATAACAACCTTCATTTAAAAACTGCATTTTGTGTTTACTTGTGTTATCTTTGACTAATATTTAAACTTGTTTGATGATCTGAAACATTTAAGTGTGACAAACATGCAAACAAATAAGAAATCAGGAAGGGGGCAAACACTTTTTCACACCACTGTAAATACATGGAAAAGGGTTATATGTTGATTCCTAATGTATAATTTTGTGGTTAAATTTATCTTTGTCTGTATTGGAATCAATAAAAAATTTTAATAACAAAACATAAACATACATACATACACATGCATAAAATATAAATAAATAATAAAATACATAAGGCCATTCAGTTTCCTCGCACAGTCAATGAATGTTCAGTGAGCTGGCTCTTAATGAGTGCAGCAGATGACATAATCCTCCCAATGTCCTGCAAAAATAATCCACAAAACAAACTCCAGCCGACAGGAGGCATAAGCCCAAGGAATGAGCAGATTCATCCACAAATGTCCCGAAGGAGTATTATTCCTCTAAACAAGCTCCAGCACAAAAGGAAACAAAACAGGCGTATTCTCGGACGGTCAGTAGTGTATTGAGTGAGTCAATTTCACTCGGAGGCCACAAAAAAAAACAAACAAAAAAAACACACCATGACTTCCTCAGTAGGTAAATTTTTTTTAAAAGACATGTTGCTTGTTGTGGACATGTAGATATTTTGCAGCCATCCTTAGTATCCATTCTCAATCTGGCCAGGAACTTCAGTGTAAAAGCGATCTTCCGTTGATGTAAGAGTTTCTTGAAAGAGTGTCATTACACAAAACTAACTCCAGCATCTAGGCAGAACCAACACAAACAGAAACAAAGGTCAGTGCTTGTTTGGGACACGTAAATACTTTGCGGCCATCCTTAGTATCTATTCTCAATTTGGCCGGAAACATTAGAGCAAAAGCGATCTTCCGTTGAATCATTCCTTGAATCGATCATGTTTCTCTCGTTGAGTTCGCAAAGTCCGGGAGCAAGAAAATGTTGTGATTCTTCCAAGAAAGCTTTCCTTTGCCTCTCGCCTCACGTAACAAGATCTTTATCGGATGATCTGAGAAATTTGGCCAGAATTGATCGGGGCCTATCTCCCTCAGCGGATCTCCGAGCCGGAACTCTATGAGCTCGCTCGATTTCCAGCTTGTGGCCTGTTATGTCGAGCAGACTCTTGAAGAGCTCATCCAGGAATTTTACCATATCTCTGCCCTCCTCATGTTCAGGAATTCCAACAATTTGCACATTAATCCTCCTAGTGCGATTCTCATGGTTTTCCAACTTTTCAAAAACGTGTTGTAAATCTGCCTTGGTTGCCAACGGATTAGCAGCCAATTCCCTCTCCGATGACTCCAGATAATCAATCAATCTCTTGACGACCCGTCTCTTGTAACCAACTAAGATAATTTTAGTTCCATCACCGTAATCGATTGACGTATTACAGCGAGATCCTCCAAGTCTGCAACAACTTTCGTCAACATCACAGACATGCTCACCAGTTTACGTTGAATTTCTCCCGCTGCACCATCCAAATTGAGTCCCTGCTCTGCGAGCCTGTCAGAGGATTCAGCTTGAGCACGTAAGTGTCTTTTAATATCTCCATAGCCTGAGGATTTTGAATTCTTTGCCATGTTGACTTCAAAGAACAAATATGTAGCAGGATGTGTTGAATCTCACCGGTTAATACCACAAAAATAATTAAAAACTAGCAAAGCACGCAGAGCTCGTGGTTTACATGTCTGCTCCTCTCATGGCATCACGTGACCTCCAAAAGGTTATTTTTACAAATACACTAAATGCCAGAATTCCACCATTAAAAATAAGCCAAAGAGTCTGTAAAATAATGGTGGCAGACAGAAAGAGTGGTAAAGCACACCTATTGGCTGAAGAAAAACAAGAGAGGTGTGCTTATGAGGTAATGTGTGATGACAAGTGTATAAAGATGAAAGCTTTGAATAAGGGAGTCAGATGAACAGCTGGCATCTCAGGTTTTGTTATTTTGCTCAATAAAGCCTAACCTTTGACATCTGGAACTCCTGACATCGAGAGTTCTCTTACTGAGAGGGAAAAGAGACTTTAATATTTCACAACATTTTCTGTGAGGAATGCTGACACGCCCTCATTAGAGTACATTTAATTATTATGATCCATTTCAGAGCTTTGACTGTGGGGAATAAGTGATGTAACTTTAATTGTGCTTTTTTGTTGTTGTTGTTGTTGTTGTTGTTGTTTTTTGGAGCCTGACAGTCTCCTTTTTAACTAATTTTTATGAAAATGTGCAGCAAGGATAAAGTTTGCCTTTTGTGTTCACCATAAGTGAGAAAGTCATACAGGTTTGGAACAACATGACGGTGAGTAATTGATGACTATTTTCATTTTTGGGTGAACTTTTCTACTAAATGATGTTTCCAGATGCTGTTGAACATGTTCTGCTAAACTGTGTAGTGCATGAAAGATTCCAAACATTTATGTCAATGGAAATATAAAACCTGTCACTTCATTTTCCTGTATAATGATGTAAAAGAGTTTAAAGTATATAATGAATTTTAAAGTTAGACAACAGGACTGATTAATCAGATGTTGGTATTTTAAACACTCCAGTCCAGCAGATGTCGGAAATTCACCAGAAGTTGTTTTATAAACCGACAGAAAATACAAGTAGTAGAAAGAACTCCAACATCCCAAATAGTGCACTATATAGTGAATAGGGGACGAATTCAGACACTACTACAGTTTGAGTGCTCAGTTCGGTACGTGTTCAATGTGTTTTACATCATTTGTGAGATTTATATTTAATTTGAGTTGTATTTTGTTGTGCATGTTGTATATTTTTCTCTCTTTGGCGTTTTAATGACTGTAAAAGAAGCTTTTTATCGACGTGTGTCTCTTGTTTTGTGACGCACGCTTTAAAATATTCAGTTTCAGGAGAAACAAGAAGAAATCTGTGAATATCATGTTTCATTTCTGATATATGAGCTCTTTAAATCCAGTGACTGACTGTAAATGAGTTCAATGAAGGTGATAATATATATTGGAGAGACGGGCACAAACAAACACTTTTTGGTTTCCTGAAGATTGTGTAAATACTTTTGGGATTACTGGTCATATACAAGAGGTGAACAAAACAACTAAAACACTTCAGAACAGGTTTATTTACACTTTCTGTCTGTGGCTAAACTCATGTTTATATTTTAGTCCAGTTTGAAGACGTGTTGGTAAAGTTCAAGCTTGACAAACTTTGAGTAACGTTCCAGAAACGTTTTGGTAATGTCCTAAAACGTCGCGTAAACCTTTAAAGCCTGATCCCAAAATTCCGAAAATTCCATTCTGTGCATTTTTATTTAAAGGAATAGTTCACCCAAAAATGAAAATTTGCTGATAATTTACTCACCCTCAGGCCATCCAAGATGTATCTTGAGTTTCTTTCTTCATCAAAACATAATTTAAGATTTTTAGGATTTCATTTCAGGCCGCCTCCTCTAAACAATGCAGGTGAATGTACTCCATTTTTTTGATGGTTCAAAATGCATATTTAGGGTGCATCAAAATAATCCACATGACTCCAGTCGACAAATAAAGTTCTTCTTAATGCAAATTGATTATTTTTAGAAACAAAACAATACTTATATACTTTTTATCTTCAAATGTTCGCTTCCGTACATCTCTGTGACGTGCGCTCATGAGAGGGATGACGTCACGTGGAGGAGGAGTTAGGAAGCCTGTTTTGTTTCTAAAAATAATCAATCGTTTGCGTTCAGAAGAACTTTATTTATTTATATATAATCTGTTATAATATTCCTGCAGTCAGGAATAAAAAAACAAACACACATTTATATTTAAACCATTTCTGAAAGAACAGATCTGTTCTTGTGTATAATCATATAATAATCTTTTAGAGTTTGATGAATGTCAGTCCATTATAATGATGATGTTTTTGTGTTCAGATGTTCATCATGAGAGAGCAGGTGGATGTGATTCATGCTGGAGAACAGCAGATGCTGCAGACACTAGTGAAGGTTGAAGTGAAGCAGGAGGGGATAAAAGAAGAAAACACAACAGAAGAACAACAGAATGATGAAGATGAGGATGAACAGCAGATGCTGCAGACACCAGTGAAGATTGAAGTGAAGCAGGAGGGGATAAAAGAAGAAAACACAACAGAAGAACAACAGAGTGATGAAGATGATGATGAACAGCAGATGCTGCAGATACCAGTGAAGATGTGTTCAGTGAAGCTGCTGGACTGCAGGAACCTGATGAAGATGAGAGGAGAAACCACAGCAGAGGAACAACAGAGTGATGAAGATGATGATGATGATTGTATTCCTGCAGGTATGTTTCTTTTTTTAATGTTGTTACATTTTCATGACAATCCTCTGTTATGTCAGAGTTTGATACAAGAAAGACAGTTTTATCACTCACAGGTCAAACTAAAAAGTTCCCTGCTGTTTTTATGTTAGTTTTACTGCTCAGTTGTCTTTTAAAAAGGTGCATGTACTGACCCTCATGTTATTTCAAACATGTATGACTTTCGTTCTGTGACTAGAGCTGGGCGATATGATGATATATATTATACACACAAGTTTGTTTGAAAATCACATGTACATAAGTATTCACAGCCTTTGCCATGACACTCAGAATTGAGCTCATGTGCATCCATGAGATGTTTCTACAACTTGATTGGAGTCCACCTGTGGTAAATTCAGTTGATTGGACATGATTTGGAAAGGCACACACCTGTCTATATAAGGTCCCACAGTTAACAGTGCATGTCAGAGCACAAACCAAGCCATGAAGTCCAAGGAATTGTCTGTAGACCTCCGAGACAGGATTGTATCGAAGCACAGATCTGGGGAAGGGTACAGAAAAATGTCTGCAGCATTGAAGGTCCCATTGAGCACTGTGGCCTCCATCATCTGTAAATGGAAGAAGTTTGGAACCACCAGGACTCTTCCTAGAGCTGGCCACCCGGCCAAACTGAGCGATCGAGGGAGAAGGGCCTTAGTCAGGGAGGTGACCAAGAACCAGATGGTCACTCTGACAGAGCTCCAGCGTTTCTCTGTGGAGAGAGGAGGACCTTCCAGAAGAACAACCATCTCTGCAGCACTCCACCAATCAGGCCTGTATGGTAGAGTGGCCAGACGGAAGCCACTCCTCAGTAAAAGGCACAGGACAGCCCACCTGGAGTTTGCCAAAAGGCACCTGAAGGACTCTCAGATCATGAGAAACAAAGATTGAACTCTTTGGCCTGAATGGCACGCGTCATGTCTGGAGGAATCCAGGCACCGCTCATCACCTGGCAAATACCATCCCTACAGTGAAGCATGGTGGTGGCAGCATCATGCTGTGGGGATGTTTTTCAGCGGCAGGAACTGGGAGACTAGTCAGGATCGAGGGAAAGATGAATGCAACACTGTACAGAGACATCCTTGATGAAAACCTGCTCCAGAGCGCTCTGGACCTCAGACTGGGGCAAAGGTTCATCTTCCAACAGGACAACGACCCTAAGCACACAGCCAAGATAACAAAGGAGTGGCTCCGGGACAACTCTGTGAATGTCCTTGAATGGCCCAGCCAGAGCCCAGACTTGAACCCGATTGAACATCTCTGGAGAGATCTGAAAATGGCTGTGCACCGACGCTCCCCATCCAACCTGATGGAGCTTGAGAGGTCCTGCAAAGAAGAATGGGAGAATCTGCCCAAAAATAGGTGTGCCAAGACTTGAGGCTGTAATTGGTGCCAAAGGTGCTTCAGCAAAGTATTGAGCAAAGGCTGTGAATACTTATGTACATGTGATTTTTTTTTTTTTAATACATTTGCAAAGATTTCAAACAAACTTCTTTCACGTTGTCATTATGGGGTATTGTTTGTAGAATTGAGGAAAATAATTAATTTAATCCATTTTGGAATAAGGCTGTAACATAACAAAATGTGGAAAAAGTGAAGCGCTGTGAATACTTTCCGGATGCACTGTATATGGCATCATGAGGAAGGAAAATTATGTGGAGATATTGAAATAACATCTCCAGACATCAGCCAGGAAGTTAAAACACTGTCGCAAATGGGTCTTCCAAATGGACAATAACCCCAAGCATACCTCCAAAGTTGTGGCAAAATGGCTTAAGGACAACAAAGTCAAGGTATTGGAGTTGCCATCACAAAGCCCTGACATCAATCTGATAAAAAAAAATCTGTGGGCTGAACAGAAAAAGCATGTGCATGCAAGGAGGCCTACAAACCTGACTCAGTTACACCAGTTCTGTCTGGAGGAATGGGCCAAAATTCCAGCAATTTATTGTGAGAAGCTTGTGGAAGGCTACCCAAAACGTTTGACCCAAGTTAAACAATTTAAAGCCAATGTTACAAATACTAACAAATATATGTAAACTTCTGACACTGGGAATATGATGAAAGAAATAAAAGCTGAAAGAATTCATTCTCTCTACTATTATTCTGATATTTCACATTCTTAAAATTAAGTAGTGATCCTAAATGACCTAAGACAGGGAATGTTTTCTACGATTAAATGTCAGGAATTGTGAAAAACTGAGTTTAAATGTATTTGGCTAAGGTGTATGTAAACTTCTGACTTCAGCTGTATGTGTGCATGTGTGTGTGTATAATATATATATATATATATATATATATATATATATATATATATATATATTGCCAAAATAATTCGCTCACCCATCCAAATAATTGAATTCAGGTGTTCCAATCACTTCCATGGCCACAGGTGTATAAAATGAAGCACCTAGGCATGCAGACTGCTTCTACAAACATTTGTGAAAGAATGGGCTGCTCTCAGGAGCTCAGTGAATTCCAGCGTGGTACTGTGATAGGATGCCACCTGTGCAACAAGTCCAGTCGTGAAATTTCCTCGCTACTAAATATTCCACAGTCAACTGTCAGTGGTATTATAACAAAGTGGAAGCGATTGGGAATGACAGCAACTCAGCCACGAAGTGGTAGGCCACGTAAAATGACAGAGCGGGGTCAGCGGATGCTGAGGTGCATAGTGCGCAGAGGTCGCCAACTTTCTGCAGAGTCAATCGCTACAGTCCTCCAAAGTTCATGTGGCCTTCAGATTAGCTCAAGAACAGTGCGTAGAGAGCTTCATGGAATGGGTTTCCATGGCCGAGCAGCTGCATCCAAGCCATACATCACCAAGTGCAATGCAAAGCGTCGGATGCAGTGGTGTAAAGCACGCCGCCACTGGACTCTAGAGCAGTGGAGACGCGTTCTCTGGAGTGACGAATCGCACTTCTCCATCTGGCAATCTGATGGACGAGTCTGGGTTCGGCGGTTGCCAGGAGAACGGTTTGGCCCCTTAGTTCCAGTGAAAGGAACTCTGAATGCTTCAGCATACCAAGAGATTTTGGACAATTCCATGCTCCCAACTTTGTGGGAACAGTTTGGGGATGGCCCCTTCCTGTTCCAACATGACTGCGCACCAGTGCACAAAGCAAGGTCCATAAAGACATGGATGAGCGAGTTTGGTGTGGAAGAACTTGACTGGCCTGCACAGAGTCCTGACCTCAACCCGATAGAGCACCTTTGGGATGAATTAGAGCGAAGACTGCGAGCCAGGCCTTCTCGTCCAACATCAGTGTCTGACCTCACAAATGCGCTTCTGGAAGAATGGTCAAAAATTCCCATAAACACACTCCTAAACTTTGTGGAAAGCCTTCCCAGAAGAGTTGAAGCTGTTATAGCTGCAAAGGGTGGGCCGATGTCATATTAAACCCTATGGATTAAGAATGGGATGTCACTTAAGTTCATATGCGTCTAAAGGCAGATGAGCGAATACTTTTGGCAATATAGTGTGTGTATATATATATATATATATATATATATATATATATATATATATATATATATAATATCAGTATATTTTTCTCACCACAATTGTACAGAGTGGTTATCTGAGTTACCGTAGATTTTGTCAGTTCAAACCAGTCTGGTCATTCTCTGTTGGCCTCTCTCATCAACAAGGTGTTTCCATCCACAGAACTGCCACTCACCGGATGTTTTATTTGTTTTTTTTGTCAACATTCGGAGTAAAATCTAGAGACTGTTGTGCCTGAAAATTACAGGAGATCAACAGTTACAGAAATACTCAAACCAGCCCATCTTGCACCAACAATCATGCCTCGGTCCAGATCAATGAAATAATTTTTTTTCCCCATTTGCCTGGTTGATCAGAGCTGTCATTCGGGCAGAGAAACTAAATTAAATGTTTTACCTTAAGTATGTTCAACATTTTTATTAAATTCGAATTTAAAGTCAGTTGATTTTTAAATTGAAGTTTTTTTTCTTAGTCCAAAAGAGGGCACATTAAATACATAAACCATACAGCACTTTGTTATATTTATACGTATGTGTTTAACTTTCATGCAAATTGAACGAACGATTGCATTGACTGTTCTGAATACGATGTTTTATGCCTGTATAATACAGTTATATTCTCTTTAAAATAAGAGTGTAAATTAAAGTTTGTAAGATTGTCTCCTGCAGAGAGCGTGGGTAAGAGAAACCAAATGCCCAACGAATATCGAACTTCAAACCAACTTTCCCTCACTAAATTTATAATTTACTTGTTAAACCTGAACATGCCTCTGAAATAATTTTAGCAATGACTATTTAAAGTAATAGTTAACAAAATCAACCATATAAACACATTTGAACTGTAAACAAGTATACATTTTATAATAAACACTGAGGCATGTCCTTTACGGTAGGATGTAAATAAACCGGCCATGCGAGTTAGCTGGTTGAAAATGTTGTTTTAGAAATGTTGCGCTCCTCATAAGAGGTGGATAAACAATGCAGTTTTCTAAAAAAAATATATTATAGCACTATAATACAGTAAAATGTAGACCTAAATAAACAACTTGAGTTTTTGATCATTTGCTTAACATTTATTTTTTCATGGTATGGTTGACATTTTTGTGGAATTGACCATTTGTTTTCCACATAGCACAAAAGCCATATAAATAGACAACAAGTATACACAAAGAACGTTTTATTTTTCTATTATTGCAATTATCAGACGACATGTAAAAAGGACGCCAATTTGTCTGCGGTTGGTTTCCTAAAACTAAATTGACCATTTTCTAGTCCAAGTTTCACATCTTTTGATGACACACAGTGCTCTCTTCTCTGTCATTCTTCTAAAGCCCAGTTGACTACCTGCCTGCTCTAAATATTGGATAATTTAATGCACAAGCTATGTGCACATGCATTTTACATTAAAAAATATTCTTTTTTTTTTTTTTCATGCATTCATTAATTAATAAAATAAAGAAAGAGATCCACATTGGATTTTTCAGGCTTTTCTGTGACCGCCCGCTGCCATCCACATCTCTTGGAAGTACCGTCCGCTTATGCCTTCAACTTATTTAATCCTGTGCCAAAAGAAATCTAATCAGGTCCTGTGGGACTTCTGCAGAATGCAGACCTCTAACTGGATTATTCAAAAATAGGCGTTACAATATGGTTAATACATTACATTTATTTGATTGATTTTTCAAAAATAATTGCTATGATGTGATATATATATGTCATGATAGAATGGCTCATATTGTGATATAAAACTTTGGTCATATTGCCCGCCCCAAACTGTGATTCACATTTAATCTAAATGACTAAAATCATGAAATTAAGTTATCAGTCAGAATTGTTGGTATAAATATAAATTGTTTGCACAGCAAAAATCATAAATACTGGACGTTTTTTGTATACTGCTATTAAATTAGGGTTCAATTTGATGATTTAAATTTGTCCCTCTATTGTGTTCATTGTAGAGCTGATGGAAGTGAGAGAGGAATGTGAAGAACTGAATGAAATGGAGGACGAACAGCATGATTTCATAACTGGAGAAAAATCTTTCAGTGACTCAAACACTGAAAAGAATTTCTCTCCAAAAAAGCCTCAAAGAAGAGCAGCCAAGAAATCTTTCACCTGCTCTCAGTGTGGAAAGAGTTTCACATATAAAAGATATCTTAATAGACACATGCGAGTTCATACTGGAGAGAGACCATACATGTGCCATCAGTGTGGGAAAGGATTTAAACATAAAGAACATCTTGATGCCCACACAAGAATCCACACAGGAGAGAAGCCTTACACGTGTCATCAGTGTGAGAAAAGTTTTGCATATGCACCCAGTCTCAAGAGTCATCTCTTTTGGCACTCTGGAGAAAAATCATTTGAATGTGATAAGTGTGGTAAAACATTTGTTCTGGCACAGTACCTAAAACAACATATGAAAACTCACACTAATGAGAAGCCTTACAATTGTTCTTTTTGTGGAATGAGTTTTGCACACCTGTCCTATTTGAAACAGCACCAGAAAATACATACCAGTGTGGGTGCTCACATGTGCTTTGAATGTGGAAAAATCTTTATTAAAGTTGAAAACTTGAAACAGCACCAAAGAATTCATACTGGAGAAAAACCATACAAGTGCTCACACTGTGGAAAGAGTTTCACTCGGTCAGAAATCCTGAAAACACATGAGAAAATTCATACCGGAGAGAAACCATACAAGTGCTCACACTGTGAAAAGAGTTTCACTCAGAGAAAAAACCTGAAATCACATGAGAGATTTCATACTGGAGAGAAACCATACAAGTGCTCACACTGTGGAAAGAGTTTCACTCGGTCAGAAATCCTGAAAACACATGAGATAATTCATTCTGGAGAGAAACCATACAAGTGCTCACACTGCGGAAAGAGTTTCACTCACAGAAAAAACCTGAAACTACACGAGAGATTTCATACTGGAGAGAAACCATACAAGTGCTCACAATGTGGAAAGAGTTTCACTCAGAGAAAAAACCTGAAATCACATGAGAGATTTCATACTGGAGAGGAACCATACAAGTGCTCACAATGTGGAAAGAGTTTCACTCAGTCAGAACACCTGAAAACACACAAGAGAATTCATACAGGAGAGAAACCATACAAGTGCTCACACTGTGGAAAAAGTTTCACTCAGTCACAAACCTTGAAAACACACGAGAGAATTCATACTGGAGAGAAACCATACAAGTGCTCACACTGTGGAAAAAGTTTCACTCAGTCACAAACCCTGAAAACACACGAGAGAATTCATACTGGAGAGAAACCTTACAAGTGCGCATACTGTGGAAAGAGTTTCACTCAGAGAAAATACCTGAAAACACACGAGAGATCTCATACTGGAGAGAAACCTTACAAGTGCGCATACTGTGGAATGAGTTTCACTCAGAGAAAATACCTGAAAACACATGAGATAACTCATACTGGAGAGAAACCATACAAGTGCTCACACTGTGGAAAGAGTTTTACTCAGTCAGAAACCCTGAAAATACATGAGAGAATTCATACTGGAGAAAACTCTACAAGTGCTCACACTGTGGAAAGAGTTTCATTCAGTCACAAACCCTGAAAACACACGAGAGAATTCATACTGGAGAGAAACCATACAAGTGCTCACACTGTGGAAAGAGTTTCACTCAGTCACAACACCTGAAAACACATGAGAGAACTCATACTGGAGAGAAACCATACAAGTGCTCACACTGTGGAAAGAGTTTTACTCAGTTAGAAACCCTGAAAATACATGAGAGAATTCATACTGGAGAAAACTCTACAAGTGCTCACACTGTGGAAAGAGTTTCACTCAGTCACAAACCCTGAAAACTCACGAGAGAATTCATACTGGAGAGAAACCTTACAAGTGCTCACACTATGGAAAGAGTTTTGCTCAGCAGGGTTTCTTAAACTTTCTCAGCCTCGGCAGTTACAGGTCAGGAGCTTCAGTTAAAAAAAAATTGTATTTCAGTGATTTGGACCGTGGCATGATTGTTGGTGGCAGAAGGACTGGTTTGAGTATTTCTGTAACTGCTGATCTCCTGGGATTTTCACACACAACAGTCTCTAGAATTACTAAGAATGGTGCCAAAAACAAAAAACATCCAGTGAGCGGCAGTTCTGCGGATGGAAACACCTTGTTGATGACATTCTCAACGGAGTATGGCCAGACAGATTACTGCTCAATTTTCCCAGCTTGTATAGCTAATGTGAGTTGGTTGACAGGTGATGTCTGTATTTAAAAGGTGATTGGCTCTTTTTCCTGTAAGGCGGGACTTCCTTTCCGTTGACCGTTGGGTGCTTGGAGCTCCTTGGTTGGGTGAACCAGGTTTACATACGTTTAGAATTACATTACTGTGAGTGATTTTGTTGAGCAGATGAATGCATTCAATGAAATACATGATTAATATTCACTTCAGTAGTTATTCTTAAAAAATTTTTTTTATTGTTATTATTATGATAACAGCTACAAAAACCGTAATTCAGCAAATACGAAGCAAAAATTAATAGATGTGTTTTTTAATAAGTATGTATTGCATGTGCAGAAATAAATGACAGATGTACACATTAAATCACACATTTACTGTAATTACAAACCTTTTTGTCATTTACGTACCTGTATACATCATGTCAGATGAAGATGAGAGATGTAACAGGTGTTTATCATGATGATGAATTGTCTGTTTTAAGTGTTTCTCTTCACCATAAAGCATTTTTGTTATTTTTGCCTTTTTGTTAAGGGTGATGTAGGCAATCGCTCTAATGTTACGCGCTGGCAAAGTAGACAACTTCGTTGATTATAAACAGGAGCGAACCAATGAGCTGCGGAATGCTGCACATGAGAGAGAGAGATGCAAAATTATTGTTATTATTATTATTATCATCACTCGTTACTTTGATAGGTGTAGGAACCATCTTAAACCTAATTGTTTCATGTCTCTTTAAATGTTAAGTGTCATGTGACTAGAAGGGGCAATGTGTGTCAATCATAATTTGGGGTTAAAACACGTGCTGGTATGTGTTCAAATGGAGGGAAGGGGGTAAGTTTGGAGCACATATTTCATATTGTTTACATCATACAAACTCATACTCATGTCTTGGAATTCATTCATGTTTGCTCTTTGGATTTTTGAATCTTCTTTAATAAATCTCAAGACGCAAGCATTTTTGTACTGTTTTAGAGATGAAGCATCAAACGCTATCACCTTTCTTAGCCCCTCGGCGGTTTAACTTGTGAACTTTTGCAGTTAATCTAGGATGGACTTCAAAGACATTAGTCATTAATCTTAAAGTTCATACAAAATCTTTGTTTAAACACTGACCCTTAACACTTAGTTTAATAATTTTATACCATGACTTGCACTATACATAAGTAATATTGGCATTATATTCATGTTGTTAGCCAGAGGGGAACTGGCCCCCACAGTGAGCCTGGTTTCTCCCAAGGTTATTTTTCTCCATTAACCAACATCTTATGGAGTTTTGTGTTCCTTGCCACAGTCGCCTTCGGCTTGCTCACTGGGGTTATAAATACAATTATTATTTAATTACTTATTTTTAAACACAATTCTCAATCGTATTTGATCAAACTACACAATGCTTTGAAACAATGTGTGTTGTGAAAGGCGCTATACAAATAAAAATGACTTCATGGTTTGATTATATGAAATAGTTAATTTTACGTGCATATTTGGATTTTAGAAATGTTTGATGGATTTTTTACATGGCACCCCTAATCTCGCTTGATGGCACCCCGTTTGGGAAACGCTGTACTAGAGAGTAGGTTCACTTGAATTAGGTGTGTGCAAACATCACAGTGTTGTGAAAAGCTGAATATTGCAAAAGTAAAGAATAAGGATGTGATGATATATTGAATTTCGATATATCGTGAACCAAAAAAATGATGAAAAATATTGAGGCAAAACTCGATAATTTGAAATTTGAAACATTGTTTTCTGTCCATGTGGTCATAAATTAAATGACCTGTCAAACATCATAATCTATCTTGATTTTGCCCCTACTGCACTTTTTTCTACACTTTACAGGGGTCGCACAAGGTCCTTGGAGTGCTTAAAGTGCCTGTATTTAGCTTTTAGAGATTTAAGTATTTTGAATACCTGGAAAATCGCCTAGTTTTGTTGAAAAGTGCTTGAGATTAAAACGGACCATTTCTTCCATGTAATGTGTGTCCATCAAAGATGACATCCCTCACTCCACTTTGGTTGAATAATGTGTCTTTTACTATCCTTTCTGTTCTTTACAGTCAGATAAAAAGTAAGATAAAAAATTTATTTTGATCACAAATAGCATGGATGCGCTAAAAAATGAGACTTCTGTCTCGTTAATGAATGAACTTCAACACCTGTGCGAGTCTGTGAGATTCTTGTTAAACTCTTAAAGTGATAGTACCATTTTAGTGCTTGTCATACAAATGAATGTAAACTCAATGTTATCGCTTGTAAATTGTACACATTATTTTAAGCATCGACAGCTCATTTCATTAATTACATATAAAATTGATAGAAAGTAGAATTTTGTCATTTTAAAAAGTTAAAATGTGAATATAAAATTATTTAAAATAATGAATACACATTTTAACATACTTTTTCAGTACAGGCTCTGTTCAGTTCTATTACTTGTTCTGCACCTAAATGATCAGCCTGAATATACCCCACTAGTTTTGAAGGCTCATTCTTAGTGTAAGGTTTATGAGAAACTATTACTATTTAAACTTTGAACATTTAGATTATCTATTAAAGAACTTCATTTTGATGAGAAAGGATGTGCATTTTGCAACAAAATTAAATATATATACAGGTGCATCTCAATAAATTAGAATGTCGTGGAAAAGTTCATTTATTTCAGTAATTCAACTCAAATTGTGAAACTCGAGTATTAAATAAATTCAGTGCACACAGACTGAAGTAGTTTAAGTCTTTGGTTCTTTTAATTGTGATGATTTTGGCTCACATTTAACAAAAACCCACCAATTCACTATCTCAAAAAATTAGAATATGGTGACATGCCAATCAGCTAATCAACTCAAAACACCTGCAAAGGTTTCCTGAGCCTTCAAAATGGTCTCTCAGTTTGGTTCACTAGGCTACACAATCATGGGGAAGACTGCTGATCTGACAGTTGTCCAGAAGACAATCATTGACACCCTTCACAAGGAGGGTAAGCCACGAACATTCATTGCCAAAGAAGCACAGAGTGCTGTATCCAAGCATGTTAACAGAAAGTTGAGTGGAAGGAAAAAGTGTGGAAGAAAAAGATGCACAACCAACCGAGAGAACCGCAGCCTTATGAGGATTGTCAAGCAAAATCAATTCAAGAATTTGGGTGAACTTCACAAGGAATGGACTGAGGCTGGGGTCAAGGCATCAAGAGCCACCACACACAGACGTGTCAAGGAATTTGGCTACAGTTGTCGTATTCCTCTTGTTAAGCCACTCCTGAACCACAGACAACGTCAGAGGCGTCTTACCTGGGCTAAGGAGAAGAAGAACTGGACTGTTGCCCAGTGGTCCAAAGTCCTCTTTTCAGATGAGAGCAAGTTTTGTATTTCATTTGGAAACCAAGGTCCTAGAGTCTGGAGGAAGGGTGGAGAAGCTCATAGCCCAAGTTGCTTGAAGTCCAGTGTTAAGTTTCCACAGTCTGTGATGATTTGGGGTGCAATGTCATCTGCTGGTGTTGGTCCATTGTGTTTTTTGAAAACCAAAGTCACTGCACCCATTTACCAAGAAATTTTGGAGCACTTCATGCTTCCTTCTGCTGACCAGCATTTTAAAGATGCTGATTTCATTTTCCAGCAGGATTTGGCACCTGCCCACACTGCCAAAAGCACCAAAAGTTGGTTAAATGACCATGGTGTTGGTGTGCTTGACTGGCCAGCAAACTCACCAGACCTGAACCCCATAGAGAATCTATGGGGTATTGTCAAGAGGAAAATGAGAAACAAGAGACCAAAAAATGCAGATGAGCTGAAGGCCACTGTCAAAGAAACCTGGGCTTCCATACCACCTCAGCAGTGCCACAAACTGATCACCTCCATGCCACGCCGAATTGAGGCAGTAATTAAAGCAAAAGGAGCCCCTACCAAGTATTGAGTACATATACAGTAAATGAACATACTTTCCTGAAGGCCAACAATTCACTAAAAATGTTTTTTTTTATTGGTCTTATGATGTATTCTAATTTTTTGAGATAGTGAACTGGTGGGTTTTGTTACATGTGAGCCAAAATCACAATTAAAAGAACCAAAGACTTAAACTACTTCAGTCTGTGTGCATTGAATTTATTTAATACACGAGTTTCACAATTTGAGTTGAATTACTGAAATAAATGAACTTTTCCACGACATTCTAATTTATTGAGATGCACCTGTGTATATATATCAGTATATATGTCGAATCGAGATATTGAATCGTGAACCTCATATCGTATATCGTCCCATCACTAGTAAATAACTTTACTTAAGAACTGTTGCACTGATATTAAAATTTAAATCAAGTTCAAGTTCAAAGTTCATTTCTTTTAATGTTAAGTTTAACTTTAAGCTAGATTAGTTAAAATTGCTATAGTTTTTTGCTATTTTACATTGAGTGCAGCAGTGTGAAGATGTGTACACTTAAGATTCATTACATTCATGTATATTCCTTTATATTTTGCAAATACACAACATAGAAAAATGTGTTTTGTGGGTGAATATGGTTTATGCGGATTTATTAATTTTGTCAAGTACTTGAGATTTTTGAAAAAATAAAATGTTTCATTCAACTAAAATCAGCCTTTGGCCAAGTATCTAATATCAACTGTGGTTATCTGCAGGTAAGGTGGTAAATGAAATGTAAACATAAACATACTGGTGATGTTGCTGTTATAAAAATACATTTTGGTTGTTAGATGTACTCACCACAGTGCGTGGAGCATAAATTATACTTACAACCTGGACGAAAGACTCCTTTGCAGTATGTTCTGGCTCACAGACTTAAAACACTAAAGCCTCGGTAGGAAAGTCTTTTTGTAGTCTGTACAATCATTTTACTGGTTACAATTTTCTTAGCAATCAAAATGTAAAGGTAAGTAAAAAATCTAAAACAAAAAAATTATCAAAGAGTTTTTCAAAGGCATCATGGCTGGAGTTCGTCGTGTTGGAGATACTGCGCTGGACACAACAGCATCTAAATCTTCTCTGCAGCAGCTTTTTATAGACAGCGTGTCCATCGATCACATCAGTTATAGCTTTGAAGTCCGTGTCTTCCGAAGACTTCTGGAAATTACCCCAAAACCCCTTACTCTTGTTGACCTCAAGGTCAACTCTGTGTGTCTGTCTCTGTGCCAAGACTCTGCAACCATCTTTCACCTGCACTTCTTCATCCGACATCTCTGTTGGACATGTTCAAACTGGTTCAGACAATTGCATTTTCTATACAACATCCCCTTCTTGTAATTAAACTGACTCATTTGTGATGTCTAATTATATGGCTTAATAACACACATTTTCTTCACTCTGTCATACTTTGACAGTATCATGTACATTTCTCCACCATTTATAAATGTATTCATTTTAAATATATTCATGTAATATTATATCTAAGGTTACTCTATTGCAAATATTCTATCTTTATTATTTCTTATTCTATATCCCCTTCTATATATATATTATTTCTTAATCTTTCAATTGTAAGTAATACAGGTTTTCTTAATTTTATCATTTTTCTATAACACAAAGTATACTTGACCTTTCGTCAACATTTTATAGTCAATATTTTCATCTGAAACGCATAAAGTCAACCCAGGGTCATTTTTTGTTTCATGACCTTTTGTTCAATACTTTTCCATGGGCCGCTTGCTTCTCTGCAAAGCTTGTAAGAAAAAAAGAAATGTCTCTGGGGTTATTGATCCTGTCTATAAAATAAAACATCCCATCATGTTTAACAGTTCTCAAAACTTCACTACTGTTTTTGCCACGCAAAGCATGTACAAGCAATTGGTTTTCTGTTCTCTGACCACTCAATAGAGTACTTTCAATGTGTTTCTACACTCTCAAAATCTCTGTACCAGTTTTACCACTGGGTTGAGTATTTTACAAAGCACTTCTTAATTCATTAACCAACTCTTACATTCACACAAAATTCTCATGTATCATGTCATTGTGACAAAATAAAACAAGTTCTTTTATGACAATTGTTGCATAAATCTCCAATCACAAAATTAATTTTCTGGCTGTTAATAGTTAACAAGTTGACACATGCATACATCAGGTTTAACAATCATTTATGAATTATGCTGGCATAACAACAATTGACATTATTATTCTACTAAGTTCTTATGAAGATTCAGTAAATTATTGCCAGCAGCCATATCACCCTGTAGCTCAAGATTGGTTGACTACTGAGGCTAAGCAGGGTTGAGCCTGGTCAGTATCTGGATGGGAGACCTCCTGGGAAAACTAAGGTTGCTGCTGGAAGAGGTATTAGGGAGTCCAGCAGGGGATGCTCACCCTGTGGACTGTGTAGGTCCTAATGCCCCAATATAGTGATGGGGACACTATTGTGTAAAAAGGCACTGTCCTTTGGATGATATGTTAAATTGAGGTCCTGACTCTCTGTGGTCATTAAAAATCCCAAGACACTTCTTGAAACAAAGTAGGGGTATAGACCTGGTGTCCTGACCAAATGGTGCCCCCCCCCCCCCATTGGCCCTTATTGATCATGGCTTCCTAATAATCCCCATCCATTAACTGGCTGTATCTCTCCTCTCCACCAACTGCTGGTGTGTGGTGCACTATGGTGTTGAGGAGAGTCCCCTGTTCACTGTGTAAAGCACTTTGAGTATAGTGTCAGAAAAGCGCTATATAAATGTAGTTTATTTATTATTATTAAACATTTTCCCCTTCTTCATCAGTAAATCCATCAGTTACTAACATTATATTTTCCTTCATACAGTCAATAAGCATAATAACCTTTCAAGCTTTTCCAAATATCATAAATCACATTTTCTAAATTTTTCCTTTAATTTAAAAACAATTACTACTGTAAGTAGTTCTATAGTAGTATAACAATAAGAATTACTTCTTCAAATAACATAACATAGACTTTCACCTCCTTAATATAACACATCATTATACGTTGTGCAAAACCAATAATTAATTTAAGGACTTCAAAGTATTTAAAATGATCTAACAACTTATTTTAAAATATACTACTCTCCAATAATTTCTTATTATACATTATCTTCAACTTATTAACAATGTTAATAAACTAATACTTTATGCTTCCTTGTCTGAATCAAGTATGTGGCATTGTAAGGTCTCAATTCTTATTCTTGTTTTTCTCCTACAAGTCTCTCAAGATGTTTGTACTCTAAACCTTTCTCAAAGAATTTTTATCCAAAATAATAAACTTATTCATCCAAATCTCCCATTCTCATCACTAAATTCAGCTGCTGCTTTAGTGCTGTTAGTTGCAACAGTCAATCAGTAAGTAAAATTTATTTGCCATTCTGACTGGACTCATCAATGGTTCAACTGAAATTTCAGTCTATCTGTAACTGAATCATTCTAATGCTCTTATTCTGTATGTTCTAATGTCCTCCTTTTCATGTATTCATAACTAATCAATATCTCTCTGCTTTTGACAATAATACTTTTCAAATGTATTAGTTCCAATGTCACCCATTACATCTTATACATTTTCCCACAATTTCCTATTTTTGTACATAATTCTTAAACCTTGCAAGGGCTATCTTTTAATATTTAGCCAATAAACGTCTTGGTTACTTTCGTAACCTCCATTCCCTGATGGAGGATACGAGATGTTGTGTCGATGTAGTGACACTAGAGGTCACTCTTGGGAGCCCCAAACACCTCTGATCTTTGAGAAAAGGCCAATGGGAATTGGCGAGTGGAATTTGCATGCCACTCCCCCAGACATACGGGTATAAAAGGAGCTGGCTCGCAACCACTCATTCAGGTTTTGTGCTGAGGAGCCGAGACATGGTCCCGGCCATTTCAGCGGGTAGTTCAGTGTTGTGGCAGGAGGGACGCAATGTCTAGTTCCCTCCATCAGGGAACGGAGGTTACAAAAGTAAACAAGACGTTCCCTATCTGTCACTCACTCGACATTGTGTCGATGTAGTGACACTAGGGGTCCCTATACAAAATGCCACAATAAGCTGAACTGTGTTACGTGGACTGGCGGTGCGAGATGGGCAGACCGCTGTGTGTCTCGTAGTCAGCACACCTAGCCGTCACATAACCTCCCCCAACGCTCTTACGAGCGTCGAACGGTCCCCTGCACCTCGGGGACAAGAGAGTGGAAATCGTTTATCAATTGGGGGCCATAAGTGTCCGCATCGGTGGGGTGTCACTCCCAAGGGGAAGACACCACGGAGACCACACCCTGCCTGAAGGGAGGGTAGTGAGTGGAAATACGTCCCATGGCCTTACCGAGTCATGCCAGCAGTGTCGCATGCGGAGAGGTCCCCATGGTAGGTCCTACCCAGGGAGGGAGGAGCTCTACAAACATGGCAACCGGGGGGCAGAGGGGCCTCTGCCCAAGGAAGACACGGGTTCACCAATGGGGGAACAGTCTCGCGGAAGATACATCACATGGGGTTACATATGGGCAACCAGCGCATGTTAGCACACATACTGGGCCGGCAACGAGTTTCTCCGCAAACTCGCCTGCCACAGGGCTAAGGAGGAAGGACATTCAGGGTCCATGACTTCCTGAACACGACTGGGGGTAAATAGTGCATGTCTTCGCCTCCGGGAGGGGAAAGGCGCTATACGCAAACGGTACACCTGGCCAGCTGTCCCGCAACTTACCTGCTCGTACCTGACAACACGGGACGAGACCGGCTTAACCCAGAGATTGTAGAACCTCGCAAAGATGTTGGATGTTGCCCAGCTCACTGCTCTGCAGATGTCTGTTAAAGAGGTGCCGTTGGTCAGAGCCCAGGAGGTCGCCACACTCCTAGTAGAGTGTGCTCGTAGCCCCAAGGGGGGCGGCACGTCCTGGGCTTGGTATGCCAAAGCGATGGCATCAATGACCCAGTGGGCAATCCTCTGTTTGGAGACAGCGCTCCCTTTCCGCTGTCCTCCAAAGCAGACAAAGAGCTACTCAGAGCATCTAAAGCTCTGCGTGTGATCCAAGTAGGTGCGCAAAGCACGCAACGGACACAGCAACGACAAGGCTGGGTCTGCCTCCTCCTAGGGCAGCGCTTGCAGGTTCACCACCTGATCCCTAAATGGGGTCGTGGGAACCTTGGGCACATAGCCCGGTCGGGGTCACAGGACCACATGAGAGTATCCCAGACTGAACTCCAGGCACGTGTCGCTGACAGACAATGCCTGCAGGTCCCCTACCCTCTTGATGGAGGAGAGAGTGCAGTCAGGTGGGCAGTCTTCAAAAAGAGTGCCTTTAGCTCAGCTGACTCCAGAAGCCCAACGGGGCTCCCCGTAGGACCATGGAGAGATCCCATGAGGGAATGAGGTGCAGTCTGGGAGGGTTCAGCCTCCTCGCACCTCTAAGGAACCTGATGATCAGGTCGTGCTTCCCGAGAGACTTACCGTCAATTGCGTCATGGTGTGCTGCTATAGCGGCCACGTACACCTTCAAGGTGGAGGGGGACAGCCGCCCCTCCAGCCTCTCCTGCAGGAAGGAAGCACCGACCTGACTGCGCATCTCTGGGGGTCTTCGCGTTGGGAAAAACGCCTCATCGAGGGAGCCCTAGCCTAAGTGATCGTGTCTACCACCGTGGGTGGTAGGCCACTTAGGTCTTCCGGGTCCCATCCAAGGGCCAGACGTGGAGATTCCAGAGGTCTGGTCGCGGGTGCCAGATGGTGCCCCATCCCTAAGAAAGAAGGTCCTTCCTCAGGGGAATTCGCCTGGGTGGGGGGGGGGCATGTCTTGAGAGCGTGAGCGAGCAATACTGGGGCAATTGATATGCCAATGCAGTTGAGGCCCTGTCCAGGAGCCGGCGACTGCGTGCCCGTTGCACATGGAGCCCCAGCCACACATGGAGGCATCTGTCGTTACCACAACACACTTGGAGACCTGCTCTAGGGGAACCCCTGCCCATAGAAATGCCAGGTCTGTCCAAGGGCTTAACAAACGGCAACAGATCGGCGTGATGCCCACACGATGTGCCCCGTGGCGCCATGCCCATCTCGGGACTCGAGTCTGAAGCCAGTACTGAAGCGGTCTCATATGCATCAACCCGAGCAGCGTGACCGCCGCTGAGGAAGCCATATGCCCCAGGAGCCTCTGAAATTGCTTCAGTGGGACCGCCGTTCTCCGCCTGAACGATTTCAGGCAGTTCAGCACCGACTGTGCATGCTCGCTTGTGAGGCACCCCATCATTGAGACTTGAGTCTAACTCCAACCCGAGAAAAGAAATGCTCTGAACCGGGGAGAGCTTCCTCTTTTCCCAGTTGACCCGAAGCCCCAGCCGGCTGAGGTGCCTGAGCACCAGGTCCCTGTGCACACATAACAGATCCAGAGAGTGAGCTAGGATTGGCCAGTCTTCGAGATAGTTGAGGATGCGGATGCCCACTTCCCTTAGCAGGGCAAGGGCTGCCTCTGCGACTTTCGTGAAGACGTGAAGACACAAGTCTTCAAGTCTTCACAAGTCTCCAGTACAAGGTCCTCCCCTACGGTCTGTCCCTGCGACAGGGACAGACCGTAGGGGAGGACCTTGTACTGGTATGCCCGGCCCTCAAAAGCAAACCGCAGGGAGGACCTGTGTCGAGGTAAAACTGAGACGTGGAAGTATGCGTCCTTCAGATCTACCGCCGTGAACCAATCTTGATGCCGAACGCTCACTAAAAAACCTTGAACGGGAGTCGGTGCAAGGCCTGGTTCAGTACTCACAGGTCCAAGATTGGCTGCAACCCACCACCTTTCTTTGGTACGATGAAGAAGGGGCTGTAGAACCCCTTCTTCATCTCGGCTGGAGGAACAGGCTCTATTGCATCCTTCCGCAGAAGGGTCGCGATCTCCACATGCAGGGCAGCGGTGTTCTTGCCCTTCACTGAGGTGAAGCGGACGCCGTTGCTCCTGGCCGGACGCCTGGCGAACTGGATCGCATAGCCGAGTCTGACAGTCTGGGTCAGCCTACGCGATGGGTTGGAGAGCAAAAGCCACGACTCCAAACTCCAGTCGAGGGGGACCAAGGGGACAATCATTGAGGGGGTTTGAGCCCCGAACCCATGGGCATGCTGAGTCGGGGGATGTCGAAGCACTTACCTGGCTCCGGATACCCACCATAGGACCGGTCAGGGAAGGGGGGAGGAGGGAAGTCGTCCCCGTAGTCCATCAAAACCGCCCTGGTGTGGGTGTGTTTGTGCCACAGCTGGGCGGGCCGGGGCGGGGGGCTCGCCTGCGGGGCGCCATGCCTGCCGTAAAGGGGTGGTGTCCGGCGATCGTGATAACGATGGCCGTGAGAACCGGTTGTGTGACCCAGGAAATGAGGAAACTGCTCTTTTGTTGAGAATGTGGGTACCGCAGCCCTCTGGGCATGCGGCAAAATCGACAGAAAAGGAAACAAAAGATTCTCCTCTCGCAAACTTACCCTGAGACGAGCCGGCGGTCTCATCCCAGTGGGGCGAACAAGCGCTGTGGAATGGGAGGTCCGTGGGGGGGTTACCCGGTGGACCGGCTCCCATTGGAATCCCCAAATCGCTCCCAGTGCTAACCGACGCGACCTCGAACCCGTAGGTAGAAGGACCGCAGTGGGGAGCCGCTGGGGTGGCTTTTCCTCTGAAGAAGGAAAGCCACGACCGCAATGTTGCCATGGTCATGCTCTCGCAGTGAGAACATGACCCATCCACGAATGCCGTCTCCGCATGGGCAGCACCCAAGCATGTAAGACAGTGATAGTGGCCATCAGAAGCGGAGAGGTAATGATGACAACCAGGAATTATACACAAATGGAAAGGCATCTTTAAAAAGACGCCCTCTGTGAGTGCCACTCTTTTAGAAGGAATATATACTTTTTTTATTAGCAAGAATATATACTCTTTTAGCTGCTGAAGTGCCCAGGGACGTTCTCTGCACACCACCGGTGCAAGAGGGGGAGAAGCCGCTGTAATGCGCCGTAAATCCAACAGCTTTGCAGAGGTGAATGGATTGGCGGAGGAATTCAGCTCGCTGAAACGCACCCGCTCGGCTCCGAAGAGAAAATCTGAATGAGTGGTTGCGAGCTAGCTCCTTTTATACCCATATTTCTGGGGGAGTGGCATGCAAATTCCACTCGCCAATTCCCATTGGCCTTTTCTCAAAGATCAGAGGTGTTTGGGGCTCCCAAGAGTGACCCCTAGTGTCACTACATCGACACAACGTTGAGTGAGTGACAGATAGAGAACAAACTAGAGTTTATTTTCATTTTCCTTTTTCCTAATTTTACTCGAAATTTAGCCAAATAATTTTCTTCCACAATCCCATTTTGAACCTTCTTTGATTATATGGGTACAAATTTGATCAGAGACAAAGGACGAAAGAGTGCAGAATGGCAAAAGCTCAGAAAGAGATGCATAAACAGCTAAGCAAAGCAGAAAGAATCAAGAGAGAGGAAGGAATGACTCCAATAGCATGTCTAATGATCATCACATATTTACTGCATCTGATACACCAAGCTCAAGCCACAATCAATACCACCCATGATTCTCTACTACAAGCCCAAACTACAGCCAACACCACTGCTCAAAATTTCAACCAGACTTCCCTACAATTGATTTTTCAGCCCTCGGTCAGACCCAGTAACAACTCAATAATAACCCCAACAGAACAAGAATTGAATAAAGAACAGAAGATATCAAAACAACATAGAAACATTGATAATGATATTAATAGTAATGAAAAAATTTATGAATTACATAGTTTATGGGAAACAGTGCAAAATAATGAATGGTATGAATGGGCAATGTTTACAGCAAGAGAGACAGGTATGGAAAATGGCTTACTGTGCTCCAAATCACCCTTAAACAAGGTAACAGTAGTTCCAAATCCACATGACTATCAAAAATTTGCTGAATTTAATAGAAACTTTTGTCATCTAGAAAAGCATTTTAGACCCTACTGCTTAGCTGAGTGTTTGGCTTTTGTGGGTAATTCCATCCTTAAGGAGCAATTTAATAAACCACATTGGGGAGACTGATGTAGATATTGGGATGTAAAAGAAAAAAATTAAAATAAAAGGTAGAAATCCCTAAATGGTACAACATAGATTATAGCCAAGAATATGAGTGCTATAATAAGCCTGAAGGAACTCTTGATATGGGAAAATTCAAGGGAAGACGTGCTACTATTTGGTACTTAGACAAAACAAATGCTTGGCGATCAAATGTACCTGTAAGAGCCCCAGTACTTCAAGCACAAGGATTAGGAAAGGGAATGAAAATATATCCAGAAGAATGTGAAAATCAAACTATAGCGTTACCTTCAATAGAGTTATATGAGGATCAGACAATAGTGGTGGCAGATTTTTTTTGGGTCTGTGGAAAAGAATGACTTAGGGCCTCCTCACCACTAGGATGGAAAGGAATATATGTGTTAGAGTACGACTGATCCAGGAAATTGCCATGGCACAGTGGGAATTAGGACAATTCATAAAGGAAGATAAGAATAGAACTAAGAGAGCTTATAAAACAGACCCTAATGTGTATATAGATTCAACTGGTCAACTCAGGAGTATACCTAATGAATTTAAAGCTAGAGATGAAGTCAAAACAGGGTTTGAATCAATATTCATTTGGATCACACAAAATAAAAACACAGAATGGTTCAATTATATTTACTATAATCAACAAATGTTTAATAATTACACTGATAATGCTTTATCTGCATTAGGAGAACAAGTACATGAAACAAGTAGGATGACATGGCAAAATAGGCAGGCTCTTAATTGGTTATTGGCAGACAAAGGGGGTGTATGTGTTATGTTTGGAGATCAATGTTGTACTTTTATACCAAATAATACTGTTCCAGGAGGAACATTTAGTGAAGTAATGATTAAATTAAAAAACTTAAGAACCGAAGTGAAAGCAAATGCTGTAAGAGACAATCAAATGTGGGATTGGTTTGATCTAAAGTTAGGAGCATGGGGAGCATGGTTTGCTAAATTGGGAATGTTTTTGGGAATTGCAATAATGATAGGAGGGCTATTGTTTTGTTGTGTACTTCCTTTATTGAGGTCACTAGTTATCAAAGCCACGGTTAAGCAAATGGAAATGCTAAGATGTCAAGATAATGGGAAAGTGATATTAGAGGGTAACCAAAGTGTATATTACCAGGATTGGCCTTAAAAACCAAATTGGGATTCACAAACATTGGATGGGAATTCAAGTACCTCAAATGAAGACAAAGAAGATGAATAAAGATGAGCCACACCCTGTGTGTAAGTGCTAGACTAACCTCTCCCCAAAAGGTGACCCTCTACGATGCGCAAAGTATCTGGGTTGAAGATATGTACACTACAAAACTCTTTTATACCAAAAGTGTATCTTTATTCAGTCACAATAAATAGATAAAAAAATAAATAAAATAAAAAAAAAACAGAGGAAAAGGGCATTCAATGTGGTGTAGCAGGGATAAAGTGCTAAAAAAAAAAGGCAAACAGCACCAAGCTGCTGTAATATACAGTTGTGCTCAAAAGTTTGCATAAGCTGGCAGAACTTGTGAAATTTTGGCATTGATTTTGAAAATATGACTGATCATGCAAAAAAACTGTCTTTTATTTAAGGATAGTGATCATATGAAGCCATTTATTATCACATAGTTGTTTGGCTCCTTTTTAAATCATAATGGTAACAGAAATCACCCAAATGGCCTTGATCAAAAGTTTACATACCCTTGAATGTTTGGCCTTGTTACAGACACACAAGGTGACACACACAGGTTTAAATGGCAATTAAAGGTTAATTTCCCACACCTGTGGCTTTTTAAATTGCAATTAGTGTCTGTGTATAAAATGTGGAAAGGGTTTCCTGTTTTCCTCCTCTGAGTGTCTGAGGTCAAAAGTTGAACACCGTCTAGTTGAACTCATCTATTCTAGACTATTTTCGTTTCATTTACGTAATTAATGCAGAATCTGTATGCATGTCTTTTTCATATAAGGTAATGACTGATCTCATTGGATAATGTAGTTAGTGTACAGCTTTTCCTGTTCTTACTAAGGTATATAATGCTGTGCTGAACAATAAAGTACGAGAAATCTCTGATGCATACTTAAGTGTCTGTGTAATTTCTCCCCTCATGAGGATCCAGATCAAGACAGCGACTGCAGACCTGACTTGATACTTAGGGGCCACTTCTAAAAATTCCTAACATTCACTAAACAGGAAATTAATACACAGATCATGCACCTCAAAACCTGTGCAACATACTAAACACGCCCATAATAACAATAATAAACAGAAGATACACCTACCAAGCAGGAGAGCAGCAGTCAGCAAACGACGCAGCATGCAAACAGTTCTTTAGTGTGGAACAATCCGACTCTAATGAACAGTGATCAGCCGCACTATGCGGCACAGCGAGCACACCCGAGCAGACACCAGCTTTCCTGGAAAATGTTACAATTAGCGATATACAATAAGCAAGAGTACAAAATGCAAAACAAACACATAACTCTGACGCAGAGCAGCAGAAACAGCGAGCAGCCGCACTACGTGGCACAGCGAGCACACCCGAGTAGACACCAGCTCTAACGCAGAGCAGCAGAAACCCAGAAACAGCGATCAGTTGCAAGAGTGGAAGATGTTGAGAAACAGATTGATTATCTGGAGGCATTTGAGGGAGAATTATCGACAAAGATAGACGTGGAAAGCATTTTGGAAAAACTGGAAGATCTTGAAAATAGGAGCCGAAGAAATAACGTACAGATTGTTGGAATTCCTAAGCATGAAAGCAGAGATATGGTAAAATTCCTAGACGAGCTCTCCCCGAATCTGCTAGACATAACAGGCCATGAGCTGGAAATAGAGCGAGCTCACAGAGTGCCGGCTCACAGATCTGCTGAGTTGGACAGGTCCCGATCAATTCTGCCCAAATTTCAGAGATCATCTGATAAAGATCTTGTGTTATGTGAGGCGAGGAGCAAAGGAACGTTTCTTGGAAGAATCACAATATTTTCTTGTTCCTGGATTTTGCGAATTCGACAAGAGAAATGCGATCGATTCAAGGAATATAAGAAACTCTTACATCAACGGAAGATCGCTTTTGCACTGATGTTTCCAGCCAAACTGAGAATAGATACTAACGATGGCCGCAAAGTATTTACGTGTCCCAAGCAAGCACTGTCCTTCATAGAAACAATGGGTGAGTAAGCCATTTGGTGTTCCTCACGTAGCTCCAGAGTGGATTAACTCGCTGTACTTACTCTTGGCTGTCTGAGGAAGCTGGCCACCATTTTTGTTTCTTTTTGTGTTGGTTCCACCTAGCGTCTGGAGTTTGTTTTGTGGAATAACACTCCTTCAAGAAATTTTGCATTGACGGAAGATCGCTTTTACACTGAAGTTCCCGGCCAGATTGAGAATGGATACTAAGGATGGCCGTAAAATATCTACATGCCCACACAAAGGATGTCTTTTATATAGTTTGACTGACTGTGTAAGTTTATATAGACTGACTGTGTAAGTCATGGTGTATTTTTTTATGTGGCCTCCGAATGAATTTGACTCGCTCAATACACTCTTGACCAACCAAGGAACTGGGACGCCTGTTTTGTTTCTTTTTGTGCTGGTTCCGCCTAGCAGCTGGAGTTTGTTTTGTGGAATAACACTGCTTCAGGATAGTTGTGGATGATTCTGTTCGTTCTATATGCTTATGCCTCCTGTTGGCTGGAGTTTGTTTTGTGGAGTATTTTTGCAGGACATTGGAATGATTACTTCATCAGCTGCACTCATAAACAGCCAGCTCACTGAACGCTTGTTTGTCTGTCTGAGGAAACTGAAGGGCTTTATATTGGCTGGAATTTGTTTTGTGGAGGAACACATTCGAGACAATTCTGTGAATCAATCTACATGTTCTTTGTGTTTACTCTGCCAATTTGCTGGGGTTTGTTTTACAAAGTATATTCTGTTATGTAATTTTGCCTCACAAAATTTGTGCAGAAGCACCGGACTTGAGCAATCCGATGGCAAAGTTGTCGCGGGGGCACTAGTAGGCATACATGGACGTTTTGAGTTTAGAGGGATTGACGCCGGTTGGCGCTGTCGTGCGTGGGGTTAATGCACACTTTCTTCTGTTTGTTTGGTTCGGGAGGGAGTTCGGAGTTTGATTGATGAACTAATGTTGAAACGTGGTCTGTATAATCTTGTTTTTGACACACAATTTATTTTTTCTATTATATCAAAATGTCAAAAGTTCATATGATTGGGTTATCTTTATCCATGTGGAACGTGAATGGGTTGAGGCACCTCATAAAAAGAAGGAAGGTTATTTATTTTCTTAAGCGTAAGAAATGTGATATGTGTTTCTTCAAGAAACACATCTTTCCCCGAAGGAGCCTTCAAAATTTGAGAAGATATGAGGTGGGCATGTTTTCTTTAGTGCTGGCTCAAGTAAAAGCAGGGGAGTCATTACACTGATAAGTAAACATCTACAGTTCAAATCTCTCAAACAGATTAAAGATAAATTAGGGAGAAACATTATTGCTTTAGCAGAAATTCAGGAGCAAAGGTTGGTTTTGGCTAATAATTACATGCCTAACGTTGATGATCAGGGCTTTTTTATTGATCTTGAAGGGATGTTGCAAGCTGCTGGCACCCCTCATCTTTTGATGGATACAGTCCTTGATCATAGTGAAGCAAAAGTGTGTAAGCCCCGTAGAGCAACATTGACACTTCACAGGATGTGTAAAAATCTTTGTCTTGCAGATATCGTCCACAACAACGAATACCGGGTGATCCCCTATGGACAGGCCAACGCTCCCTCTGTATTCCAAGGGTTCATGAATGGGATCTTCCGGAAATACCTTCATCGATTCGTCCTCATTTACACTGACAACATCCATTCCAAGTAATTATCATCTACCGCAACCTCGAATACCTCCGGGAGGCATGATGACTGAACCCTCGTCAGGCCAGATGGACCTTATTCTTCACACATCTTTAATTTTACCGTCACCTATCATCCTGGGTCCAAAAACATCAAGGCGGATGCCCTTTCCCAGCTTCATTCTCATGACGCTACTACCACCACTCCAGAACCCATCCTTTCTCCATCCCTCATCGTCAGCCCCATCCAGTGGACCCTGGACAAACAAATTGCTGAAGCTACCTCCACCGAACCTGTTCTGCCGGGGTGTCCGTAAGGATGCACTTACGTACACACATCTCTCTGCTTACCTTGCACTTGTCACTCCTGCATCAATCAGACCCTCTCGTTCCTCCGTAATTGCTACTGGTGAACTCATATGTCCCAGGAAGTCCAACGCTTCGTCCCAGCCTGTCCTGAGTGTGCCATGTCGAAGTCTCCTCGTCACCTTCCAGCTGGCAAACTCCTTCCGCTGCCCATACCCCATCATCCCTGATAACACCTAGGAGTGGACTTCATAACCAATTTACCACCCTCCAGTGGTTACAGCTGTGTTCTGGTGGTAGTCGATCAATTTTCCAAAGCCTGTTGATTGGTACCTCTGAAGGGCCTACTTACAGCTCTAGAGGCCGTGGAAGCACTATTCCATCATGTCTTCCGAAACTTCTGCCTCCTGGAAGACATAGTGTCTGAAAGTGGTCCTCAGTTAATTTCTAGGGTCTGGAAGGCATACTTCTCCCTCCTTGGCGTGTCAGTCAGCCTCTCATCTGGTTATCACTCTCAGACTAAAAGACAGATGGAACAGAAGATCCAAGAGATCAGACGCTTCCTGAGGACATACTGCCATGGCCACCAGCACAGCTGGAACTGCTTCCTTCTTTGGGCCGAGTACACCCAGAACTCCATCCGGCAACCTGCTACAGGGCTAACTCATTGCCACACATACTCTCCTAGTGAGATACACTGTCGCTCCCTGTGCTATAGCCAACTTCCCTGTCCATCATTTCATCTCACTAATGCATCTGTCTGTTTGAAAAGCCTCCTCACCAGCTGGATGCCAGAAGTGATGGAGGGATGGATGCTACACAGTATATTAAGTTAATCAGGTCTGAGAGAACACAAAATATAATGTAACCAAATGCTACAATGTAGTTAATAATAGGGTGCAACAGGGCTACAGGCACACCTTTAGGAAAATTAGCTTTTTCTCTGGTCACCAAGTGTCTCAAGATTCAAGAAATAAATGAATTTGTATTGAATATTGATGGAGCAACATATTTTGTGTTAAAATAACAACAGATGGTTGTTTTAAATAAAATTCATTTGAAAAAAAAGTTGGCAAGGGAGCCTTTTACCCCAAACCTGGGGTAAAAAGCTCCCTTACTTGGGCTAGAAGCTCCCAGGGGGTTGTATTGATATAGTGTAGATACCGGGGCAATAGTTATAGGGCACAATTTGACAACTTAGGCAAATACTTTTGAGAAAGCAAGATGCTTTTTTGAGTAACAAATTAAGATAATACTTCAAAAAAGGGTGCATAATTTCTTGTTTATTTCAATCACATTTGACATTTCATTACATCTGAAGTATTCTATAAACAAATCAATCTCCATTGTGATTGAATCAGTCAGTGTGAGTCCACTTTGAACATTCTTAATAAAAGGAGTTGCTATGTTCTTTTTAAGCTCCTCATTCCAAATCTGGAGATATGCAGTCACCTCCTCCTCTATGTCGGTGCATTAGTTTTGTAGGCTATGTTCATTTATTAGCCAAAATATTTGGAAATATGTGAATGAGAAAAAGAAAGTTTCAGTAACAATGCACATATGCAATGTACAGATCATGCAATTTTGTAATTATTGATACATACCATTGTTTAAATTACAACATAAAAGGATGACATGTCATTTTATAAGGTGATGTCGTAAAGGTAAAAAATCCCAATGGAAATCAAATATTGCCCCTTAATGGAAAAGTTGATATCTGACACTGGTTCTATCTGACCTATACAGGAATTAAGAAAAGTTTCTTCAGTTTTATGTGTTCTTCATTCTTCATTCAGGGGTAAAAAGAAGTTCTAAACAGCCGAGCAACAGTATACTGCTTGCAAACATTTAGACCGCTGTGGGGCGGCGTTCAGAAGTACATTTAAAGATGAGGACGCTACATGTAAAACCTTAAAAATGTGTTATCAATGAATTTATGCCTCATTCTGAAAAGAATTCATAAGGTCAGTAAAAGAAGCTGTTTTAATGACTTGATGATGATTTAAATATATTATTATTTCATATATATGCAGTAGAACGTGTTTAATTTGTCTTCTTTACATTAAGAATTTATGACGCTAATGTGCTAACATATCTTACTTTAGACAGATGGGCACTTGAGAGTATTTGAGTAGATTTGATTCCTTTAGTAGCCAAAAAAATAAAAAATAAAAAAATCATATGACTTGGTCTTGGAAAACGTCTCTAAACAAACGATCGTACAGATGTAGGTACATTTGCACCAGCTGGCTAATAACTCTGCACATCAATGTGTTCATTTTGACTCACTAAACAATGTAAACAAAATTGCCCATCGGACTCAAGGTAGGTGGAGCGCCACGTCACACCTACCGATGACGTGGACCAATGGCAGTAAGGTGGTGTTTAGCACCTAATTTTTTCCTAAAAGTTCACCCCAGCGAGCTGTTACGAACCACTGCAACGAACGCAAAAACGCCTTTTTTTTTTTTGGGCCAGATATTGTTCTAAACGATGTCACACCCGTTCATTCTTTCATTGCGTAGGAAGTATATCGAGGCCTTAAGGGGGGAATTCCCTCCTCATTTTCAGAAATGAATTTCAGGCCCTGAGTGATAAGGTTTCTCTCCAGTATGAATTCTCTTGTGCGTTTTCAGGTGATGTGACTGACTGAAACTCTTTCCACAGTGTGAGCACTTGTATGGTTTCTCTCCTGTATGAATTCTCTCGTGTGTTTTCAGTTTTTTTGACTGAGTGAAACTCTTTCCACAGTGTGAGCACTTGTATGGTTTCTCTCCTGTATGAATTCTCTCGTGTGTTTTCAGTATTTCTGACCGAGTGAAACTCTTTCCACAGTGTGAGCACTTGTAACGTTTTTCTCCAGTATGAAATCTCTCATGTTTTTTCAGGTGTTCTGACCGAGTGAAACTCTTTTCACAGTGTGAGCACTTGTATGGTTTTTCTCCAGTATGAATTCTCTCATGTGTTTTCAGTGTTTCTGACCGAGTGAAACTCTTTCCACAGTGTGAGCACTTGTAAGGTTTTTCTCCAGTATGAATTCTCTCGTGTGTTTTCAGGTGTTCTGAACGAGTGAAACTCTTTTCACAGTGTGAGCACTTGTAAGGTTTTTCTCCAGTATGAGTTCTCTCATGTTTTTTCAGGTGTTCTGACCGAGTGAAACTCTTTTCACAGTGTGAACACTTGTATGGTTTCTCTCCAGTATGAATTATTTGGTGCAGTTTCAAGCTGCTGGCTGTAGTAAAGGTCTTTCCACATTCAAAGCACATATGAGCTGCCACACCAGTATGTATTTTCTGGTGCTCTTTCAAATAGAACAGGTGTGTAAAACTCTTTCCACAAAAAGAACACTTGTAAGGCTTCTCATTTGTGTGAGTTTTTAGATGTTGTTTTAAGTACTGTGCCAGAACAAATGTTTTACCACACTTATCACATTCAAATGACTTTTCTCCAGAGTGACAAAAGAGATGACTCTTGAGATTGGTTGCATATGCAAAACTCTTCCCACACTGATGGCATGTGTAAGGTTTCTCTCCAGTATGAACTCTCATGTGTTTATTAAGATTGCTTTTACATGTGAAACATTTTCCACACTGAGAGCAGGTGAAAGCTTTCTTGGCTGTTCTTCGAGGCTTTTTAGGTGAGAAATTGTCTTCTGTCTTTGAGCCACTTAAAGATTTTTCTCCAGTTATGAAATCATGCTGTTCCTCCTCCACTTCCTTCAGCTCTTCACGTTCTTCTCTCACGTCCATCAGTTCTACAATAAACACAATAAGTTGACAAAAATCAATTCAAGAGGGACACATTTAAATACTATTTTTTTTTTTTTTAACCCTAATTTAATTGCAGAACATGACAAATGTCCAGTATATATTTGTGATTTTTGCAGTGCAAAAGGTTTATATTTATACAGGGTTCCTTCAGGTTTTATAAAGCTACATTTAAGACTTTTTTAAAACCAACTACAGAAAATGTAAGGAATAAATTGAAGGGAACACAATAGCAAATATGTTCTCTAAATGTAAATGTCTAGGGAGCACATGAAGAGTCATATTTTTAGCAACACATCAAAGTTTAAAAATGCAACTTTAAATAGATCTCCATTATTTTTTAACTCATATTAAAAAAGTATATTAAGGCTTGAATACCTCTGCTCCCAACCCCTACAATGTGGAAATAACTTTTACCTTCTGATCAGACACACTGGGGTACACGTACCCCTGGGGGTATGTGAGGTGACAACTGGGGTACAAAAGGAAAGTTCTGAGATTTATCGTTCTTTTAATTTCATTAGTCTAAAATAACATTCAAACACAGTTCATGTATTTCTCACTGTAAAAAATCATTTTGTGTGCCCTCTAGTGTAGAAACACCAAAATGGTTGTGTCATTAAGGTCAGATAAATATGCACTGAAATAACCCTATCTTCTGCGGTAAAAAAAAAGAAAAAAAAAAAGCATCTATTCACGCATCGTGCATCACACAAATATCATTTTTCGCCAGCCCAGCACACTGCTAGGTGACGTAGTTTAGTGATAGCAAGTAAAATTGATCCTTCACTGTTTTACCAGACACGCACACTTCAGTCGTCTACAATTTTTGTCTTTTTTTGTTTAAAATGTAATTTGTATTTAAGGTTAGATGCACAGGGAGTTTTGATTCTGATTGCACAAGTTCATAAGCTTTGATGACAGGTGTCAGACATCCGGTGTGGCCAAATAATTTTCCACATTCAAACGCAGTAATTTTCACTCACATTTGCTTGCACGCTAGAGACCTGTTTTTACATTGTTGCATGATGTTTTTCAGCAAATGAGCTCAACCTTGCTAACAGTGTCAAATTTGACATATAAAAGCATCTTGAGCTGACCGCGCAATTCACAGATACTTACCCACAATGCTCGAAGTCGGCCGGCAATGCCATACCTGCAAAGATGCACAATTCCAGGCACAGAACCGAACGATATTCTTGCATACCGCGACGCAATGAGGGGGGAGTTTTCATGTTATGCAGTTATATCATATCTAGCATACTCATCTCAATTGGCAAGTCATTTATTCAGTATGTATATGATTAATATAACATGTTTAATATAAGTGAGTTGTTTTACAAAGATAATTGTGTTAAATATACATATTTTCAAAATACCTTGTGTGAATGTTATCTATGCGTTAGGGGGTACGCGAAAGGATGCTGAATGTTTGGAGGGGTACGCCACTGTAAAAAGTTTGGGAACCACTGCTCTACTTCACTGCTGTCACTTACTGACAGATGACGCAGCATATACCACCACCTACTCTATAGTGTTCAAGTGACATTTAGGGATCTAATCTAAGTTGTGTGGCACTGAAATTAGGGGGAGAGGAAATGCATTATAGTTTAAGAGTGTTTTCACACCTTGCTTGTTTGGAGCCTTTGTTTTGGAACCTGGTGCGTTTTCTCCATTGGTTCGGTTCGTTTAGGCATATATGAACACGGCAATCGCACTCGGATCTGCACCAAAACAATCAGTGGACCGACTGCAAATGAACTCGAGCGGTTTGCTTGTGGTGAGAATGCAATCCAATCCAACGGACTGACGAACCAAACAATATTCCCATAAAAACCATGAACATACCTGATGGATCTTTGGAGAAGACATTTGTAGATTAACACCTCACTGTAATTCATCATCAAAACCCGTAAATAGCCTAGATAGTTGCATGTTTAAAATGGGAAATGTTTTGAGGTAATTTTAGTATGATAGCTTCTCTCGGATAGCGGCAGAACACAGGTAGGACGACGTCAGCAACTTTTATAATAATTACGTGGCTTCTCTCTGCTTTCAACGCAGAAGTAATGCAAAAGCAACTAATGATGGATAAAAATAACCATGCCGCAAATTTTACATCGCATTTCATTCCTGTGTAGGATAAACTGTATTTCCTCTGACTGGAACATGCATTCCACACAATGCAATGCGGTGATATTTTGCATGAGCTTGACATAAACAACACTTGAAAATGTGTTACGGTTTACATTTTTACGGGTATAACATTTTAACCGGTATATCAATGGATGCGCTAAATCCCGGAACAGTACACAAACATTCTGACCAATAAGGGGACAGTTTGCTTACATGTTACTTTTATTGACACAGTTTTGGTCTGTTTTGAAATGTTGCCTTGTGAAAGCGAACCAAACCAAGAAGAAAATGCAACATTGTGACAATTTTAGCTCCTGTTTCGGAACAAACCAAATGAGCTAAAGGTCTAAAAATGCCTTAAAGAAAATTAGGGATCATAAAAATTGCATTTAGTTTTTATTTAGCACTGCCCTGAAGAAGCTATTTGACATACCAGATACTCACATACATTCCACAAGACAAAATAGTAACTGAATTTACACACATGATCCTGTGCAGAAGTTTACATTCAACTGATTCTTAATGTGGTGTGTTGATTTCTCGATGATCAGTGACTGTTTGTGTAATAATTGTTCATGAGTCCCTGCTTTATCCTGAGCAGTGAAGATGTCCACTTTCTTAATAAAAAACCCACAACTACTGTACAATCATTTGGTTTCCCATCGTCTTCTGCACATTTGAGTTCTTCAGTGGCTATATGATGAGATCTAGCTTTTGACACTTAGTACAACTGAGAGACTCAAAACTTCTGAACAAGATGATTTCAAATCAAATCAAATCAAATCACTTTATTGTCACACAGCCATATACACAAGTGCAATGGTGTGTGAAATTCTTGGGTGCAGTTCCGATCAACATAGCAGTCGTGACAGTGATGAGACATATACCAATTTACAATAACATCAAATTAACACAACACAATTTAAACATCTAATATACACATAATTACACTCAACAATGTACAAATAATAACATACACTGTACAGTATACAATATGCTGTTTTTTTTTTTTTTTTACTATATAGATACACATTATTCAACAAAAATAAAAAATAAAAATATATTTAAAAAAAGTATATATATATATATATATATATATATATATATATAGAATGTACAGTATTGTACTGTATTGACATTCAGGCTGTCGGTTGATAGTCAGTTGTTAAGAGAGAACATAATATAATAATAATAATATAATTTATGACAGTCCGGTGTGAGATATAAGAGTAAGGGTAATAAAGTGCAGTGCTGATGTATTTTGATCGTGGGAGATCAAGAGTTCAAAAGTCTGATTGCTTGGGGGAAGAAGCTATCATGGAGTCGGCTGGTGCGGGTCCTGATGCTGCGATACCGCCTGCCTGATGGTAGCAGTGAGAACAGCCCATGGCTCGGGTGGCTGGAGTCTCTGATGATCCTCCGAGCTTTTTTCACACACCGCTTTGTATATATTTCCTGGAGGGAGGGAAGCTCACCTCCAATGATGTGTCTGGCAGTTCGCACCACCCTTTGCAGTGCTTTGCAGTTGTGGGCGGTGCTATTGCCGTACCAGGCGGAGATACAGCCAGTCAGGATGCTCTCCACAGTGCAGGTGTAGAACCGTGTGAGGATGTGGCGGTTCGTTCCAAACTTCCTCAGCCATCTCAGGAAGAAGAGGCGCTGATGAGCCTTCTTCACAACGACTTCAGTGTGGACGGACCATGTGAGTTCCTCAGTGATGTGGACACCCAGGAACTTGAAGCTGCTGACTCTCTCCACTGGTGCTCCATTGATGGTGATGGGACTGTGTTCTCTGTCTTTTCTTCTGAAGTCCACCACAAGCTCCTTTGTCTTACTGACGTTGAGGGAGAGGTTGTGCTCCTGACACCAGTGTGTCAGAGTGTGCACCTCCTCTCTGTAGGCTGTTTCATCATTGTCAGTGATCAGACCTACCACCATCATGTCATCAGCAAACTTAATGATGGCATTGGAGCTATGTGTTGCCACACAGTCATGTGTGTACAAGGAATACAGTAGTGGGCTGAGAACACAGCCCTGCGGGGCTCCAGTGTTGAGGGTTAGTGATGAGGAGATGTTGCTGCCTATTCTAACCACCTGGTGTCTGCTTGACAGGAAGTCCAGGATCCAGCTGCACAGCGAGCTGTTTAAGCCCAGAGCCCGGAGTTTCTCATCTAGGTTGGAGGGCACTATGGTGTTGAATGCTGAGCTGTAGTCTACAAACAGCATTCTCACATAAGTGTACTTTTTTTCCAGGTGGGAGAGAGCAGTGTGTATTGTAGATGCAATGGCATCATCAGTGGAGCGGTTGTTGCGGTAAGCAAACTGCAGCGGGTCAAGATTGAGTGGCAATACAGAGCAGATGTAATCTCTGATTAGTCTCTCAAAACATTTGCTGATGATGGGGGTCAGAGCAACAGGACGCCAGTCATTTAAACAAGTTATTTTTGATTGTTTTGGTACAGGCACAATGGTGGATGTTTTAAAGCATGTGGGGACTACAGACAAAGAGAGGGAAAGGTTGAAAATGTCCGTAAAAACACCAGCCAGCTGGTTCGCGCACGCTCTGATGATGCGGCCCGCGGCTTTGCGGATATTCACCCGTCGGAAGGATCGGGTTACATCCGCTACAGAGACGGAGAGTGAACTAACCTCTGTAGCTTCAGCCGCGAGAGCTCTCTCCACGAGGGCGGTGTTATTTCACTCGAAACGAGCATAAAAAGTATTTAGCTCATCCGGTAGAGAGGCAGCGGTGTTCATGGCGGAGTTTTTATTCCCTTTAAAGTCCGTGATGATGTTAATTCCCTGCCACATGCTTCTAGAGTTGGTGGTGTTAAACTGTCCTTCAATCTTGCTCCTGTACTGGCGTTTTGCTGTTTTGATAGTTTTTCGGCATACTGGCATAACTTGTTTATGCTCCTCCGCGTTTCCAGAATTAAAAGCGGAGGTCCGCACATTAAGTGCCGCGCGAACATCGCTATTGATCCAAGGCTTCTGATTCGGATAGATTCGTACAGTTCTGGTCGGAATCACTTCCTCTACGCACGTTCTGATGAAACACATTACACTATCAGCGCAAAGCTCGATGTCGTCATCAAAGGCGGACCGGAACATCTCCCAGTCTGTGTGATCAAAACAGTCTTGTAGCATAGAGTCTGATTGTTCCGACCAGCACTGGATCGTTCTGAGGGTGGGTGCTTCCTGTTTCAATTTCTGCCTGTAATCGGGCAGAAGCAGAATGGAAGAGTGGTCCGATTTGCCAAATGGTGGGCGGGGGAGGAATTTGTAGCCATCCCGGAACGGAGAGTAGCAATGATCCAAAACCTGGTCCCCTCGTGTGTTGAAACTAATGTGCTGGTGATATTTTGGTGCGACTGATTTTAAACTGGCTTTATTAAAGTCCCCGGTCACAATGAACGCGGCCTCAGGGTGCGCGGTTTCCTGCTCACTTATAATCCCATACAGTTCCTTGAGTGCCCGGTCTGTGTCGGCTTGTGGGGGAATGTACACAACAGTGATAATGACCGCTGTGAATTCCCTCGGTAGCCAGAATGGTCGACACAGAAGCATAAGAAATTCCAGATCAGGAGAACAGAAAGACTTGATGGAATGTACGTTCCTCTGATCACACCAGGATTTGTTGATCATAAAACATACACCACCTCCTCTAGTTTTACCTGAGAGGTCTTTCGCTCTGACCGCTCGGTGCACGGAGAACCCCGTGGGTTCAATGGCTGAGTCTGGAATCTCCGCAGACATCCAGGTTTCTGTTAGGCAGATAATGCAGCAGTCCCTCATCTCTCGTTGGAAAGAGATCCGCGCTTTCAGCTCGCAGAGCTTGTTATCCAGAGACTGAACATTTGCCAGTAGAATAGTGGGTAGCGGGGGTTGATTTGTGCGGCGTCTTACTCTGATGAGAACGCCGGCTCTGTTTCCCCTTTTCCTCCTGCGTTTCCGCGGCCATGCTGCCCTGACAAAGGGCTCCGCTTGCGTGTTTGTAAACAGCGGGTCGGCATTGAGGAATGTGAAGTCCGGTTTTCGGTGTGAGATCGCTGAACCAATGTCCAAAAGTGTTTGTCTGTCGTAGACAATAAGGCAGACAACATCCAAGACAAAAAACATAAGAATTGTGAACAAAACAAACAAAACATTGCTATGTTGTTTCGGAGCTCGCAACGCAGCAGCCATACTCGGCCCCATCTTGAGTCCGTAAGATTTGTGAAAATAAAAGTAAATTACATAAACTACTAAAAACTACATATATTATATTATTGTGAGAAGCTTGTGGAAGGCTACCCAAATCGTTTGATCCAAGTTAAACAATTTGTATGTAAGCAAATTGTATGTACACAATAAAAAAGTGTATGTAAGCTTCTGACCCACTGGGAATGTGATGAAAGAAATAAAAGCTGCACTATTATTCTGACATTTCACATTCTTAAAATAAAGTAGTGATCCTAACTGACCTAAGACAGGGAATGTTTTCTATGATTAAATGTCAGGAATTGTGAAAAACTGAGTTTAAATGTATCTGGCATAATTTAAAGGTGTAAGTAAACTTCTGACTTCAACTGTAGAAAAAGAGTACAGAGGCATGTTTGAACACCCCCTAACTCACCCTATACTTGAAAAACTGAAATGAACTCGATGGTTTGTCGGAACTCATCAAGCTCGGGTTAGGTAGAAGACCTCTACTGCACGTGTAGAATAACCAAATATTTTGGTATTCGTATAGTGTTGCCAGTTTGTGCTGTGAGATGTTACCCCACTCTTCCACCAATGCACTTGCAAGTTCCTGGAAATTTCTGGGGGGAATGGCCCTAGCCCTCACTCTCCAATCCAACAGGTCCCAGATGTGCTCAATGGGATTGAGATCTGGGCTCTTCGCTGGCCATGGCAGAACACTGACATTCCTGTCTTGCAGGAAATCATGCACAGAATGAGCAGTATAGCTGGTGGCATTGTCATGCTGGAGGGTCAGGATGAGCCTGCAGGAAGGGTACCACAGAGGAGGAGGATGTCTTCCCCATAACGCACAGCATTGAGATTGCCTGCAATGACAACAAGCTCAGTCCGATGATGCTGTGACACACCGCCCCAGACCAGGACGGACCCTCCACCTCCAAATTGATCCCGCTCCAGAGTACAGGCCTAGGTGTAATGCTCATTCCTTCGACGATAAACGCAAGTCTGACCATCACCCCTGGTGAGACAAAACTGCGACTCGTAAGTGAAGAGCACTTTTTGCCAGTCCTGTCTGGTCCAGCGAAGGTGGGTTTGTGCCCATAGGCAACGTTTGTTTGTTTGTTTCTTTCATTTTTTACGCCATGCCAGCTTCTATGGCTATATTCATGGCGGGAGCCAGGTATAGTTATTTAAAAATAGAGTTAAATAAGGTGTTTAAGTTTAATTTATCCTAAAAAACGTACAACTAAATGTGGATTAACTTGATTAAAAACCTTTTTAAAAGTATCAAGTGAATAATACAGGTTCCTCAGATGTGTAGAGGTATGGCAGTCCAGTAAAATATGTTTAATGGATAGTGGGTTCTGACAAGATGAGCACTTTGGTGAATTTTCTCCTGATAGTAAAAATTGTTGTGTGAGTCTTGTATGTCCTATCCGGCATTGTGTGTAAATGACTTGATCCCAGCGATTATTAAAAGGGAACAGATATCTTGTTCCAACAACAAGATTTATTTCCCGTAATTTGTTGTTTAAACATTGATCCCACTCTGACTGCCATTTGTTTTTGATATATACATTCAGAGTTGGTTTCAGATCTGTGGAAGGTATAGGGCATTTTACTGGTTCAGTAGATAGTGCTTCTCTGGCAGCTCTGTCTGCTTTTTCATTACCGGAGATTCCTGAGTGTCCAGGTACCCTGCAGAAAATAATACTAAAACTCTTTGCTTCAAGAGATGACAGTTTGATTAAAATCTTCACGATTGTTGGGTGATCAGTTTTAGTAGCTTCCAATGCTTCAAGACATGATTTTGAATCAGTTATTATTAAAAAAGGTTTTTGTGGAGCAGTCTCAATAAACTTCAGTGCTAGTAGCAGAGCGTTTGCCTCTGCAGTGAAAACTAAACTTTGGTCAGGGATGCGGATGCGGATGCGGATTGGTTTGTTGCAAAATCTGCTGCCACTTTATTTCCAGATTTAGATCTATCTGTGTATATTAGGATATGTTGTGGGTATACTGCTCTTATGTCCAGAAATTGTTGATGGAAATCATTCGGATGTGTTTTGGATTTTTGGTTCCTTGTTAAATCCAGATGGATTTTAGGCTTTTTGGAGATCCCATGGAGGAATTTTGCAGAAATGTGTCTGTTCCAAACTGTTTAGATCCACTTTCAGATTCTCCAGATGGGTTTTTATACGTAGGCCAAATGGACAAATGAAACTTGTTTTTTTTTTTCAATATATTGTTGAATGCTGAAGTGGGAAAACTGCTGAATAGGCTGGGATTTCTTTATTTGTTTCAAGTTTGGCTGCATATTGTAAGGCCAACTTTAGACGTCTGATTTCCAAGGAAGGTTCATTGGCTTCTGCATAGAGACTTTGGACTGGTGATGTTCTGTAGGCTCACAAAGCTAGTCATATACCTTGGTGGTGTACCTTGTCCAAAAGTCATTATGTATGACTTTCTAGCTGATCCATAAATGATACTTCCATAGTCCAGCTTTGAGCGTACCATGGTTCTGTACAAGTTCATGAGAGTTAAGATGTCTGCTCCCCATTTGGTTTTGGATAAAACCTTTAAAACATTCATAGTTTTAAAACATTTCTTTTTTAGTGATTTAATGCGAGGAATAAAAGACAGTTTGTTGTCAAAAGTGATACCAAGAAACCTGTTCTCTTTAACAACTTTAATGGGGACTCCATCCATAAATAGCTCTGGTTCATTGTGTAGCAAAGAAAGCCGACAGAAATGCATACAGATGGTTTTTGTTTGTGAGAACTTGAAACCGTTCTGTGTTGACCAGGAGTGCATTTTGTTTATCTTCAATTGGATTTTTCGCTCGATAGTATTCATGTATTTGCTCTTGTAGCAAATGCAGATATCATCTACATATAAACTACAGAGGACATCAGAACCAATGACTTTTGCAATGCTATTTATTTTAATACTGAAGAGGGTTAATGATAGGATACTTCCTTGAGGTACTCCAAGTCCTTGTTTATGTAGGTTAGACAAGGTGTTTGCTATTTGAACTCTAAAAAGTCTGTTCGATAAAAAACTTTTAATGAAGATTGGCAGTTGACCTCTAAAATTCATTTGGTACAGATCCTTTAAAATGCCTTGTTTCCATATCGTGTCATAGGCTTTCTCCAAATCAAAGAAGACAGCTTCAACGTGTCCTTTTCTGGTAAAGGCATCACAAATACAGCTTTCAAGACAAATAAGGTGATCTGTAGTGCTTCGTCTTTTCCTGAAACCACACTGGGCTTTACTTATGTGGTGTTTAGATTCCAGTACCCAGACAAGGTGATCATTGACCATCCTCTCCATTGTTTTGCATAAACAACTAGTTAAAGCAATAGGGCGGTAGTTTATGGGGTCGTTATGGTCTTTTCCTGGCTTTGGAATAGGTATTATTTCTGATTCATGCTAGGCAGATGGGATTTTTCCCGATATCCAGATGGAGTTAAAAATTCTAAGGAGCATTTTCAGGAAAAGGTGGGGTAGATTCTTTAACAATTGATAGTGGATTTTATCCGGTCCAACAGCTGTGTCGTGGGATTTTTTAATGGCTTGCTGTTGTTCTTCCATAGAAAAAGGTTGGTTGTATGGCTCTGTGTTACTGGAGCCAAAGTTAATCTTTTCTTTTTCTTGTTGAGCAAGAAAAGTTTGAAAAGCAGGGAGGCAGTTCTCAATAGATGAATTGTTTTCGAAAGATTTTGCTAGAATGTTTGCAATTTCTTGTTTTGAAGTCAAGAGTGTGCCGTGCTGTTTGATGTGTTGTATTTGAGGACCGTTGTTTTTTTCCCTTCATTTTCCATATTTTGTATGATGGAGCACTTGTTGTCATGCTGGAAATGAATCTTCTCCAGCTTTCCTTTTTTACTTCATTTATAATTCTTCTTGCTCGTGCTCTACTCACCTTGAGTTTGATAAGATTTACAGTTGATGGATGTCTGAAGAACAGTCTTTCAGTTTTTTCCTCTCTTTTATAGCTTCCTTACATGTATCATCAAACCATGGAAGTCGTCTATGTTTTATATTTAAAGATATTCTTGGGACTATATCATTAGCTATTGATATGAGCATTTCAGTGAAATTCTGCATAGCATCTGGGCTGTCTTTTTGGAAATCGTGTCAGTTTCTCTTGACAGAGGGTTTGAAACTGATATTTTGCTTTTTTAATTTGCCATCTTTGTACATTTGTTTCTTCCGCTTTTCTTCTGCCTATGATGGTTACAATGATTGGGAAATGGTCACTTCCACAGAGGTCATGCCAAACTTTCCATGATAGGTCTAAAAATAATTCAGGCTGACAATTTGTTAGGTCAATTGCAGAGTATGTTCCATGTCCTTGATGTAAATAGGTATTCAATCCATTATTTAAAAGACATAAGGTGTGATTATCTATCAAATCTTCAATCTTCTTTCCTTTTGTGTTATAGTGATTACTACCCCACAAAGTGTTATGACTATTAAAATCTCACATGAGAATAAAAGGAGATGGGAGCTGAGCAATAAGGTGATCTAGTTCCATGTGTGTCTAGTTTAAATTTGGAGGAATGTAGATAGAGACGAATGTAATGGTTTTCTGCTAGGTCAGGCATACTGCTGTTGCCTGTAGGTTGCTATTAATATTTATATCAGAATCAGCTTTATTGCCAAGTATGCTTACACATACAAGGAATTTGTGTTGGTGACAGGAGCTTCCAGTGTACAACAATACAAAAACAAAAACAGCAACAAGACATAGATAATAATAAAAAATAAAACTAATTATACACATACGTACAGACACACACATACATACATACACACATACACATGGGTAGTGCAAATCTAATACAATCTGTTATGTACAGTGCAAATACAAATCTGTTATGTACAGTACAAATACAAATCTGTTATGTACAGTGCAAATACAAATCTGTTATGTACAGTGCAAATACAAATCTGTTATGTACAGTGCAAATGTTTTGGGTTTTTTTTTCAGAGGAATGAAATGGCAGAAGAGGTTGGATGTGTTGGATAAATATAAAAAAGACTAAACTGTATATTGCACATAGTTATTGCTCAATGGGGCAATTTAACTGTTCATGAGATGGATAGCCTGAGGGAAAAAACTGTTCCTGTGCCTGACGGTTCTGGTGCTCAGGGCTCTGAAGCCTCGGCCAAAAGGCAACAGTTCAAAAAGGTAGTGGGCAGGGTGAGTGGGGTCCAGAGTGATTTTTCCAGCCTTTTTCCTCACTCTGGAAGTGTATAGTTCTTGAAGGGGGGGGGGGGGGGGGAGTGATCTCCACTGTTTTGAGCATGTTCAGCTCAAGGTTGTTTTGACTGCACCAGCTTGCCAGCTGTTTAACCTCCCTTCTGTATGCAGACTCATCGTCATCTCGGATGAGGCCGATAACAGTGGTGTCGTCTGCAAACTTCAGGAGCTTGACAGAGGGGTCCTTGGCGATGCGGTCATTGGTGTAGAGGGAGAAGAGTAGTGGGGAGAGCACACATCCCTGGAGGGCACCAGTGCTGATTGTACAGGTACTAGAAGTGAGTTTCCCTTGTCTCACAAGCTGCTGCCTGTCCATCAGAAAGCTGGTAATCCACTGACAGATAGACATGGGAACAGAGAGTTGGTGTAATTTATTATGGAGTATAGCTGGGATGATGGTGTTGAAAGTTGAACTGAATTCCACAAAAAGGATCCTTGCATATGTCCCTGGTCTGTCCAGATGTTGCAGGATATAATGCAATCCTATGTTGACTGCATCATCCACAGACCTGTTTGCTTGATAAGCAAATGATTTCATGACCACAGACGTCAGGGCGACAAGTCTGTAGTCTTAAGTCCTGTGATTTTTGGTTTCTTTGGGACAGGAATAATGATTGAGCATTTGAAGCAGCATGGGACTTCACCCTGCTCCAGCGATCTATTGAAGATCGGGGCCAGCTGGTTAGCACAGGATTGAAGACACGCTGGTGAGACGCCATCTGGGCCTGAAGCCTTCCTCGTCTTTTGTTTCCGAAAGACGCGGCTCACATCATCTTCACAGATCTTAAGTGCAGTTTGAGTAGCAGGAGGGGGGAGGAGGAAGGTTGCAGGAGGTGTTGGTGTTTGTGTGAAGTGAAGGTCAGAATGGGTGTGGGGTGAGAGATTGGGCCTTTCAAATCTGCAGTAGAACACATTCAGGTCGCCAGCCAGTTGTTGGTTCCCTACATATGACTATGGATTACATCTTTTCTTATTAAAATGGTTGTACCACCGGAAGCCCACTTGTCATTGGGACTGAAGGTGTTAAAACTTGTAAAATTTTTAAAAGAGAGAGTACCGTCTGGTGGTAATTGTGTTTCTTGAGGACATACGGCTAGAGGGTTAAAAATTTCAGTTAGACACTGCAGCTCCGTAAAATTTGCCCTGATACCACGATAGTTCCATTGGATGATAGAATTTTCCAATACCTATTAGGGAGAATAGGGACAGTTTTCTTGGTTCTGCCTTTAGGGGATGGACTTCTGCTATGGTATTTATTCTCTTTCATTTCCACATCTTTTGTTTGTTTTGTCTTTGAGGTTTCATCTTGGGATACTTTTGATTGTGAAGAACTTGCCTTACCATTGTTTTTATTTGCCTTTTGGTATCCTGTTATTGAGCTCTGACTGGAGTGAATGTCATTTAGAAGAGTTTCGCTCTGGGTTCCTGTGTTCTTCATCTTTGGGAGAATATTACTATAGTTAACAGTTTAGGGTTTGTCTTCATGCATCCAGGTGATATCTGTCTGGCAGTCTATTGTTCTCACAGCTTTTTTTGCAACAGAGGCGAAGGTTTATTCAGCGTAAAAAACAGGGATGACATCCACCATTTTCTTTGCTTAGAGGTAACTGATTCTCTTAGTACACCTGATCTTCTGTATTTCCTTTTCTTTGATCCACATGGGACACTGTTTTGATGCAGCTAAATGGTCACCTGAGCAATTACAACATTTTGATGGTTTTTCACAGCTCCCTTTGTCATGGCCTACCTCCCCACAGTTACAACAGGTATGTTTGTTGTTGCAGCCATAAGATCCATGGCCGTACTTTTGACAGTTGAAAAACCGCAGAGGGTTGGGTACAAATAAGTCCACTGGAAATGTCACAGTCTGTCTCCCTCATGTTTCCCTAGGACTCTTATTTTGAAATGTATCTTTGTTTTTGTCATGTGTGGTTTCCTGGTTTCCTTCCTAATTGTTTTCAGCTGTCTCTAGTTTAGCCCATTAGTTCCTTGTGTATATATTTCCTCCTGTTTTGTTCATTCATGGTCAGTTCTCGTCCGTGTAACCCCTGTGTTAGTTTTGAAGTTTTGATTCCTTGTTTTCTTCACAATGTTTGATATTCTTCATTATCGTCATTAAAAAGCCTGCATTTTGATCCATCGCCTCGCGCCTCTTCATCTGACCACACTAAGATGGATCTGAAGCAGGGGGACCGTCCAGTTGAGGATCACGTTCGTGAGTTTCTCCAGCTGGCGAATTTGGTGCACTATGGAGACCACTCTCTTGTGGTTTTCTTCAGGGCTGGTCTCAATAGTGCACTAAAGGAGCTAATGCCTTTGTTCCCTCTGTCCCACCTCGGCTCTATGTCCCTTCAGCTACTCTCCGGGCATCGAGTTCCCTGGCTCTGCCCCTCAAGTCTCTCACGGCTCCGCCTTCCATGGCTCCGCCACTCGAGCCTCTCACGGCTCCACCTTCCATGGCTCTGCCTCCATTGGCTCTGCCCTTTGAGCCTTCCATGACTCCGATCTGTACATTTATTTGGATTTTAACAAAATGATCTTTAAAATATAGTGTCCTGAAAAAGGGATGTTTCTTATTTGCTGAGTTTACTATTTTATTTATTTATTTTTTTTGGTAGGGTGGGATAAAAACCTGAAGAATGTCCCGAGGTGTGGTGACCGTGGTATAAGCAGAGGAATTGACTTTGGCCTCTGGGTGTGCATTATTTTTCAGTAATTTAATGGGCTGGAGTCAATTATTCATCAATTAAATCAGTTTTCTCTGGATGATTATAATACATTAGTACTTTTTAAAGCTACTAAAATGATCCAGCTATGTGAGTACGGTGAGTGGTACTTAACGGATTGTGTTTATATTCATACCTCAACAAAACAGGTATTTTGACCAGATCTTTAAGTATGTACATTATATTTTACAGTTTACGCACATATCTATATTACCAATAGCGCTCTGAGAGCACACACAAATAAAGAACACACACAGAAGCTGCTTGTCAGTCAGTCAAACAGCATGCGAGCACAGAAATATAAAGTGATCTTTAAAGGTGCGTTCAGTGATTCCTGAGAAACACTGTTGATATTCGAACTCAACTGCCAAAACAAACGTACCCCTCCCTCAGTGCTCCTTTGGAATCTCTGCCCCCCCCCCCCAAATTCATGCACGCGAGACAGTTTTATGCACACCAGCTCCAGATACTCACATCTCTCCTGCTACTAAATCTAACATCACAACAACAGCATATATGAGTTCTGTGAAACATAGCAAAATTTATGTTACCCACCTATCGAGAAGAAAAAAAGCAACTTCTGCATCTGTCTTCAAGCCAGATTTGCCGCCGCTCTTCTAACTAATTTCCCTCTCGCTCTGCCCCCACCCCCATCCTGTGCATGTGCAAGAACCACCCCCTGTTGCTGACTGGCTGGAGTAGTGTTGTGTGGACTGATCTGATTCACTTTGTTTTTGTCCCACATACAGAGCCAGGGCTGTGTACAAATACTAGATTTTTTTTTTCAGCCCACCCACAGAACAAACAGCTAGCAGATTGTGAGGAGATATTTGCAGAATTTGACAAAAAGTGTATTGGATTACATTTACTGAGTGCACCTTTAAGATTCTTGCTGTTTGAGAAGTTTCTCTCTCTACTCTCTCTTTTAACCTGTTCGTCCAACAGTTGTCCTGTGATCGACACAAGGAAACGCCCCTGATTTATACAATCAATACTGCATTTCATGATAATAATCATTTAGACTGAATGTTACCCTCAGTCACCAATCACTTTTTTTTTTCCTCCCAAATTGGAATGCCCAGTTCCCAATGTGCTTTTAAGTCCTTGTGGTCGCGTAGTGATTCGCCTCAATCCAGGTGGCAGAGGACGAATCCCAGCTGCCTCCGCGTCTGAGACCGTCAACCCACGCATCTTATCACGTGGCTTGTTGAGCGCGTTGCCACGGAGACATAGCGCATGTGGAGGCTTCAAGCCAACCAACCGCGGCATCCACGCTCAACTCACCATGCGCCCAACCGAGAACAAACCACATTATAGCGACCACGAGGAGGTTACCCCATGTGACTCTAACCTTCCTAGCAACCGGGCCAATTTGGTTGCTTACGAGACCTGGCAGGAGTCATTCAGCACCCTGGGATTCGAACTAGCGAACTCCAGGGGTGGTAGCCAGCGTCTTTTACCACTGAGCTACCCAGGCCCCACTTTTTACACTTTTTTACTAAACTTACATTCTACCTTACAGCTCCTTTTGTGTTACATATTCTGACATGACAGTTAATTGTCATGAAAATGACGATAGAAAAAAACATACCTGAAGGAACAAAATCATCATCATCTTCATCACTCTGTTGTTCCTCTGCTGTGTTTTCTCCTCTCATGTTCATCAGGTTCCTGCAGTCCAGCAGCTTCACTGAACACATCTTCACTGGTGTCTGCAGCATCTGCTGTTCATCATCATCTTCATCAGTCTGTTGTTCCTCTGTTGTGTTTTCTTCTTTTATCTCCTCCTGCTTCACTTCAATCTTCACTGGTGTCTGCAGCATCTGCTGTTCTCCAGTGTGAATCACATCCACCTGCTCTCTCATGATGAACATCTGAACACAAAAACATCATCATTATAATGGACTGACATTCATCAAACTCTAAAACATTATTATATGATTATACACAAGAACAGATCTGTTACACAAATTAGACTTTGACACTTCTGAGATGGTATAAATATAAATGTGTGTTTGGTTTCATTATCATGACAGCAAAATTAAAACATACAAATATATAAAAATATGTGTGTTTATGTAAATATATATATATATATATATATATATATATATATATATATATATATATATATATTAGAGCTGGGAATCGATTACATTTTTTAACTAATTAATCGCACAATTCTATGAAATTAATTGTGATTAATTGCAATTAAATTATGATACATGATACATTACAACAAACATTAAAAAAATCATCATAAATATATTTAATTTATACTTTGTTTTAAAGAACTTAAGAAATTGGTTAATCATCATTTATTTTAAAGGTTCTTATTTTTTGCTAATTTACAGGTTCATCATTTTATTTTTCATCAATTTATTTTGGAGGTCTACTGGAATAGGTTTACATGCTTTAATGTTCAAAAAACACATTATTTTTCTTATACTGTACATTTCTTTTCCCCACTCTTCATCCTCTGGTTGAAAGGCTCTAATTTACCTCCTGTCTCTTTAAAAAAACCCTTTCCGAAAAGCCAAGTCTGCTCTGATTGGTCAGCTGGCCTAGTCTGTTGTGATAGGTCAACCGCGTAGAGCGTGTGTCGGAAATGTAACGCCCCTTACCATAACCGAGTTTCAGCTCCCGAGTCTTGCTGAGCAGCTGTAAACACTACTGTAACTATGGTAACAGTGGCGTCGGTTTTTGCTGCACCAGTTTGAGACCGATAATGAAAGTTTGGAAGAACAAGCGATCGACCCGAACCCCCTTCGCAAGCACGACTTGAGCAGGACGTTTCACAGTGGTAAGTTTTACTTTTGTAGCTTTCTTACAAGTACACTGTCGATATTGTGAACCTTATAAAGCTTCAAGTAAGGGTGTTCACACTTTTAGTTTGGTTCTCTTGGTCCGGAACAAAAAAGAAAATGATACATTTAGTCCTGGTTCGCTTAGCATTCACACTGGCATTTTTAACACCGAACCTAAAGATATAAAACAAAAGGCATCAGGAAAAAGTCACAACCTGATTGGACAGCTTTTATGATGTATATTTTGCGACGGAACTTGCAGAACATCCAAAACATTGCTGGCTGCTGGGCGAAATGCGCTCATTAGATTTATATATGTATATATGGTGGTATTTTTTCCAGCTGAGAACAAATGAAAAGCTAATAAATTGTGTAAAGGAGTCAAAACAGCACCAGGAATTCCTGCGTTGCACACACAAACGAAGATATGCTGCAAGGACGGCTGACGGTGGTTCCAACGCCTGTACCGAACTGTAATGGGCAACATAGCTCCTATGATGAGAAGAACCAGGTATGCTTGAGGTCAGTATTAGGCAAATTACTTCCTGTTTTTAGTCCGTTTAGATGTCTTTGGTACATGTTGCGTTCATATATCAATCGAACCACACCAGAGTTCGTTTGGAAGTGGACCGAGACATTCAGGGGGTCTCGGTCCGCTTGTTTTGTGCGCACCAAGGTTCTGAAGGCACCGTTCACACTTGTTCAAATGAACCGCACTAACAGAGCAATCGCACCAGAGTTCGTTTTAATCTAACCAAACCTGCCAAGTGTGAACACACCCTAAAAGACACATAGTGCATCTAAGTTAGTCATCTTTTGCTGGAATGGGTGTAGCCAAACTTTCGCTAGAGATATGAACGAAGAACAGAGGCTTACTCACAGTTAGTGAGCAAGTTAGCCATGGATTAACATAGATAGCAAAACTATTTCAACACAATAACATTAGCTATCAGGTTAGCAGAGGCCTACAGCTGTGCACTGGGTGTACACCGTTGCTACAACACAAAACTCCTCATTTGAACTCTGGGTAGCAGATAAATCCACAAATAATCAAACATATTTACAGGTTGTGATCCTGAAGCGCCAGATTGTCCCAACAAAGTGGGAACTGCACCATCTTTCAGGGGTAACCGACTTAAAAATCCAGCATTGGTTGTGGTTGTACTGCTGAGAAATAGTGGCAAAAATACATTTTAGCCACTGATTCTTCAATTCGTCTGCCTTTGGAAGTCCAAACAAAGTGAAGAAAACAGTGTCTTCTCTAGGGCTGCCCCCGACCAAAGATTATCCTATTCGACTAATGGTTGTTAATTTAAGCCATTAGTCGACTAATCGTCGCACGTTTATGATACTAATTTAATTACTTAAATATATGTTGGGGGGCATCAGAAAATGGTTTGAGTTTCAGGGCTGAGAAAGAATGTTATAAGTAACATTGCTAACACTGTTCTACATTACAGAGAAATACTAAACCATAATAATGAGCCTTTAAAATATAAATTTTATAAGCACATGCACGAAGCGAGCCACAGCAATACGGCAAAAGTGGTAATGATTCTGAATGTGTCGGAAAACCAGCAAGGAGACTGTCTGAACATTTTGTTAATTTATAGAGAGAAATGCACATTAGGGTTGTGCCGACAGACGATGATCTCGGGGATCGACGATGGTCAGAGTGATCGCCAATAGCTGATGCCTTTAATGATGTCAAGATGATATTTGGCTCATTTTCCCATTAATCTATTACATTATTATTATTAGACTATTATTATTATCAAATTAATATTACAAATAATTTCCCCGTAGACACATAGACACGCTTGAAGAAACACTTTATTATATTATTAAGAACAGATGACAGAAAAGCGTCTATGCGCATATACACTATATTGCCAAAAGTATTCGCTCACCCATCCAAATAATTGAATTCAGGTGTTCCAATCACTTCCATGGCCACAGGTGTATAAAATGAAGCACCTAGGCATGCAGACTGCTTCTACAAACATTTGTGAAAGAATGGGCCGCTCTCAGGAGCTCAGTGAATTCCAGCGTGGTACTGTGATAGGATGCCACCTGTGCAACAAGTCCAGTCGTGAAATTTCCTCGCTACTAAATATTCCACAGTCAACTGTCAGTGGTATTATAACAAAGTGGAAGCGATTGGGAATGACAGCAACTCAGCCACGAAGTGGTAGGCCGCGTAAAATGACAGAGTGGGGTCAGCGGATGCTGAGGCGCATAGTGCGCAGAGGTCGCCAACTTTCTGCAGAGTCAATCGCTACAGTCCTCCAAAGTTCATGTGGCCTTCAGATTAGCTCAAGAACAGTGCGTAGAGAGCTTCATGGAATGGGTTTCCATGGCCGAGCAGCTGCATCCAAGCCATACATCACCAAGTGCAATGCAAAGCGTCGGATGCAGTGGTGTAAAGCACGCCACCACTGGACTCTAGAGCAGTGGAGACGCGTTCTCTGGAGTGACGAATCACGCTTCTCTATCTGGCAATCTGATGGACGAGTCTGGGTTTGGCGGTTGCCAGGAGAACGGTACTTGTCTGACTGCATTGTGCCAACTGGGAAGTTTGGTGGAGGGGGGATTATGGTGTGGGGTTGTTTTTCAGGAGCTGGGCTTGGCCCCTTAGTTCCAGTGAAAGGAACTCTGAATGCTTCAGCATACCAAGAGATTTTGGACAATTCCATGCTCCCAACTTTGTGGGAACAGTTTGGGGATGGCCCCTTCCTGTTCCAACATGACTGCGCACCAATGCACAAAGCAAGGTCCATAAAGACATGGATGAGCGAGTTCGGTGTGGAAGAACTTGACTGGCCTGCACAGAGTCCTGACCTCAACCCGATAGTGCACCTTTGGGATGAATTAGAGCGAAGACTGCGAGCCAGGCCTTCTCGTCCAACATCAGTGTCTGACCTCACAAATGCGCTTCTGGAAGAATGGTCGAAAATTGCCATAAACACATTCCTAAACTTTGTGGAAAGCCTTCCCAGAAGAGTTGAAGCTGTTATAGCTGCAAAGGGTGGGCCGACGTCATATTAAACCCTATGGATTAAGAATGGGATGTCACTTAAGTTCATATGCGTCTAAAGGCAGATGAGCGAATACTTTTGGCAATATAGTGTATGACGTGCTGATACGGAGGCGTGCAGTCTGGAACACGCGCATGTAAAAGGTTCTCACTCTTTCTTTGTTTCTGTCTTTTGTTTTTTTGCAAGAACAATATCGTCTATGAGTGTTGCAAATGATCTCAGACATCTCAGCTCAGGAGGTGCTTTGAGTTCAGTTCGCTTTATTTCCACAGAGCAGTTTATTGTGAACGCAACTCTGCAGACTATACATCTGTGATTAAAACATAAAATAATACAAAAACACGTTCACCTCGAACCATGATTATTATCATCATTATAATTATTATTTTATATTTATAATTGTTTTTATGTCTTCATTTGTGGAAGTAATTTTCCACCTTAAGACGGATTCTTGCCTGGCGGTAAATGGAAAGGTGTATATATATATATATATTATTCTTTTATCACTTCATTATTTATTTATTTGCTTTTTCATTTCGTTTGGAGTGCAATTTGAATTTAGAAATGTATTTGATTTAAGTTTTTCGTTTTTAAAATAATTTAATTTAATTTTCAATGCAAAATCACTAAAGCAAGAATATTCACCGATCCCTCAGCCCGATGTAATTGGATATTGCGAGAATAAATATATATATATATATATATATATCGTGAAGGAGGGAACAAAACAAATTTATTCACACATGATGTATTTTCTCAGACAACGAAATACCCGACCAGTAGAAAATGCACAGAAGTAGGTTCTTTGCCAGAGAGATGTTCACAAATGTTGTAAAGCCATCTTTCAAATAGTTGAACAACACACATTTTAAAATGCACTTTTTTTTTTTTTAAATCAAGGTGTCTTGCTTTATTGTGTAGGCTTAACCCTAACCCTGCTTAACAAAAATTAAGCCAAAGAGATAAAAACAACATGCACAAAAAAATCTAAATCTCACAATGTAAAAAACACAAAACACGTACCGATTTTAACTCTCAAATGGTGTAGTGGAGCTCAGGTCTTCTTCTTCTTCTTCTTCTTCTTCTTGTGTTTTCTGCAACTTCTGGTGAATTTCCGCCTCCTGCTGGACTGGAGTTGAAATAGTTGAAAAGCGGATTGAGCGAGAGGGGTTGAACATCCCGAAGGAAGAACTCTTAAAGGGGCAGGATTACAATTTCCAATACCTTTACTTTTATAGCAAAATAGACTTATAGCAGTTATTTAATAATAAAACAAAGATAATGATGCAAAAATAAGTCAACAAGTGATTCAATATACAACTAAATATGGATTTTGTTTTGGGGGAGGGTGATTTTCTCCCCTTTTCTCCCCAGTTTGACATGCCCAATTCCCAAAGCTCTTTAATTCCTCATGGTGGCACAATTACACGCCTCAGTCCGGGTGATGAACCTCAGTTGCCTCCGCTTCTGAGACAATCAGCCACCGGCAACGGAACCAGTTTTGAAGTGGGAAGGCCGCAAACTGAGCTGGTTGTGATGTCATCACAACAACATTCCGCAGTCAGTATGTCCAATTTATAATATAGTTATTGTTGATTTATAATATAGAACTGGATTGCTGATGACGTCATAACAGTGAAGCCACTGTGCTGCCATATTGCTATATCTGTCACATTTATGTGTTTTGTTCATGTCTTTTATTTTGAAAGTTTAGTTCCTGTTTCTGTTCATGTCATGTGGTTTCCTGGTCATGTGATGTCCTGTTTTCCCTCCATGTTCATGTGTCTTGTTTTCATTAGTTTATTGTCTTGTTAACTTATTATCAGTCTTCTATCAGGTTCATGTTTTAGTATCTAGTCATCTTGTTATTAGTTATGTTCAGGGTTTTTGGATTTCACGTTTATGAATAAACTGCACTTGGGTTCTTCACATCACCATCGTCTTCGTCTGTCTGCCATTGCCAACATTCGTTACAATACTCAAACATTAACTTAATAGGAAATCCACTCATTTCAGCGAGTAAACATTGCTCATTTAATCACCAATTTTACATTTTACATCCCTTCAACTGAAACGTCCTACATATGAAATTATTTATTTAAAGTCGGGAATTTTTCCTGTTTCTTGAAAGCCCGAGCAACCCTATCTAAAATCTAGTTATGGTAAACAAGATTCAAACTTGCCGCAAATCTTCCACTCATTATTCCCACATGCAAATGAGCTCGTGATTCGCTGCAAATGTTTGCCAGAAGTTTGCAGCTCTTCACCGGTAGTGGTGAACCTGCAGCACACCTTTGGCAACAATGAACAATTTGCCGCAAGATTGCCACAAAGCTCATTTGCATGTGAAAATGATCAGTGGCAAAAGTTTGCAATGAACTCCCAATTTTTGCAAGGGGAGTCATCTACAGTACCTCTAAAATACTTAATAGGCAAACAGATCTGCTGAATGTAAATAAGTTCACTGAAACAGGCAAGATATAAAAATACTTTTTCAGACTCAAGGCCATAACCATGTTTTGAACACTGGGGGGACGGACCAATCCATTTTGGGGGTCACGGATGTTGAGGTCACAAATATAATGGTCCTCTTTGGTTCTTTAATATAGTAAAGGTGCTGAATGCAATTTTGCAAATAAAGGCTTGAAATGCGATAAAGGCCCATAATTTTATAATTTTTGGTTTTAAAAGATAGATGTATTTTTAAAGTTCACACTGTACAAGACAAACACTGTATATGCATTGCTAGTGTAACGTGTGCTGACAATGACAGGCAGACGAAGGTGATGATGATGTGAAGAACCCAAGTGCAGTTTATTCATAGACTTGACTTGACTTGACTTGAAACGACGTTACACCAACAATACCTGAACCAAGGACCATGGCAAACATGAGGGTTGAAATACATGGACAAGGGTAACAAGACAACCAATGAACAGACAGAACTATAAACAAGATAACGAGACTAATAAACTTAAACCAATAACAAACTAGAACTGATAACGAGTTAACAAGACAATAAACCAATGAGAACAAGACACATGAACATGGAGGGAAACAGGATATGAATAATAGGATATACATACATACATATATATATATATATATATATATATACAGGGTCGGGGAGTAACATAATACATGTAACGGGATTACGTATTTAAAATACAAAATATAAGTAACTGTATTCCACAACAGTTACAGTTTAAATCATTGGTAATTAGAATAGTTACATTCAAAAAGTATTTTGATTACTGAAGAGATTACTTTGCATTTTATTGTCATTTGTTTCATTTAATATTTAGTCCTTTCAGATGGAAAACATTTATACATATAAATGACGCGATCCAAAGTGCATTTGAACAGCTGTGAAACACTTTCTTATGATGTGTTACATTCATACGAGCAGACAGAGAAGTACGTTTGAAGTAAGTTTGGAGCAGAAATAGAAATAAACCTTGTGTAAATTGTCAGCTTTACACTAAGCAAAAATGCTATTGTTATGTTATTGATTGCTGGGGTGGGCTTGCTGAATAAAATTTATGGAAAAGGATGCCACTCGGATAGCTGTTGGTGGTAGCTGGTTAAATGACTTTGAATTGGTTTAGGAATGGAATGAATGGTGAAATTGATAATATGCTGTAGTAGAACCATTATTAAGTGCAATATATATAATCCCCTAAATTGGGTGAAGGAAACGGCAAGTCTAGGGCTGACAGAAGTGGTAGATCATGATAAACTGCATTGGAACAGCTGGCTTTCAGAGGCAGCCTCGCGCGAGGGCCTGCTCTGGGTGGAAGGTTTGGACAAAGGACATTTATGCAGCTATAGGGGGCTGTACCATTGATATTTGCAACTAATCAGCCAGTTTAAAGGGGCAGCCTCACGTAAGGGCCTGATCCGTGTGGAAGGTTTAGATTAAAGGACCTGTGTACCATAGGTATACTGTCAGATCGGCTGGCTTGCGGAGGTAGCCTCATTCAATAGTCTACCCAGAGACGGGGAAATATGGTGCTTTGAAAAGAAGAGGAGGAGGTGGTGACCGCCATCTCCTGTAATGCTCGTTGCAGCTGCTGATAAACGAAGACAAAGGGCTTCAGCGGAAGCATGGTAAAATGCTGCTGCGGCTGTAGAGTAAATGGTCCTCCTGCAGGAGTGGAGTTTAGAGTACTGTTGCCGCAGTGGATTGAGTGTTTGTAAGCATGGTAAAGTGGCTCCTGTGGGAGCGCTGCAGTGTTTCCATTGCTGTAGATGCACATCTTTAAATTTATGGAACTTAAGAATTGAAAGTGCCTGTGGAGAAAATAGTAATAACTCTGTGTACACACATAATAAATAAAATAAAAGTTAAAAAAATTTCCTTCTACTCAATTCTGACAAAACAGAGGTAGTAATTATTGGACCAAAAACCTCTAAAAACAAGCCGCTAAAATATAAATTGACTCTCGATGAATGTACTGTTACATTGTCTTCAACAGCGAAGAACTTTGGTGTTATATTTGATACCAATCTGTTACCTGATACCAATGTTTGTAGAACAGCATTCTTCCACCTAAGAAATATTGCTAAATTACGACACATGCTCTCTGTTGCTGATGCAGAAAAACTAATTCATGCGTTCATAACCTCAAGGCTAGATTATTGTAATGCATTACTGGGAGGATGTCCTGCAAGATCAATAAATAAACTTCAATTGGTTCAAAATGTAGCAGCCAGAGTGCTGACTAGAACCAAGAAATATGATCGTATTAGCCCATTTTATCAGTTACATTGGCTACCTGTTAAATTTCACATTAATTTTTAAATTCTGTTAACTACATACAAAGCTTTGAATGGTCTAGCTCTACAGTACTTAAATTACCTTCTACCACGCTATATTCCATCACGTTCATCACGATCGCAAAATTCTGGCCTGTTAATATTTCCTAGAATATCAAAATCCACAAAAGGAGGTAGATCCTTTTCATATTTGGCTCCTAAACTTTGGAATAGTCTCCCTAACACTGTTCAAGATGCAGACACACTCACTCAGTTTAAGTCTAGACTAAAGACTCATCTATTTAACCAGATATACACCTAATTTATCCTTCAGCTCACAATTAGGCTGCTTTAGTTAGGTCTACTGGAACTAGAAACATTGATCATGATCTATAACTCTGCAATAAATTGAATGGCATCTATGCTAATATTATTGTATTTGTTTCCCTGTCTCAACCTCGGGACTCCTATCCTGAGGTCATCAGAACCGGCTGGATCCAGCTCCATTCCTGCTTCGTGTTGAACTTCATTGCTACATGTTGATAATGAATAATAGCAGCCGGTGCCAGCCAAACATCACTTCAGTCTAAAATGATGGACTTCAGAGGATGAACTGATGCCAGCTCCAACCATAAGACATGGGATACTTCATATGCCATTGCCTGAACTTTGGACTTAGGATAGACCTCACCGAAATTACCGGCCGGTTGAACTGCGATGCACCTCACTGATCTCTGCCTGCATCACCTCGGTCTAATGATGGATTACACTCTTGAAATGGAATATATAGACTATCAATTAATTGCCAACAAAACCCTTCATCAGCCAACTAACAAGGACAACTGCATCTATGTGAACTTCTGCAGTTAATTCAGGATGAACTTCAAAGACAGTAGTCATTAATCTTACAGTTCATACAAAATCTTTGTTTAAACACTGACCCTTAACACTTACTTGCACTATACATAAGTAATATTGGCATTATATTCATGATGTTAGCCAGAGGGGAACTGGCCCCCACAGTGAGCCTGGTTTCTCCTAATGTTATTTTTCTCCATTAAACAACATCTTATGGAGTTTTGTATTCCTTGCCACAGTCGCATTCGGCTTGCTCACTGGGGTTATAAATACAATTATCATTTAATTACTTATTTTTAAACACAATTCACAATCGTATTATATCAAATTACACAATGATGACTCTAAGACATTATAGATATTACAGTTTCTTTTTCTGTAAATGCATGAAAAAGCTGCTTTAAGAATGATGTGTTGTGTGTTGTGTGTTGTAAAAGGTGCTTTACACATAAAAATGACTTGACTTGACTTTGATTCCATCGTCGATGAAATGCCAAATGCCTTTTTTGCTGGCTCTGGACTGTGCAGAGTGGGCCTTGAAGGCCACTGAGCCCAATGTGGGGTATAATCAAATCATTCTCCACACACCTCACCACTTCCTCCGCTTATTGGAGGAGACAAAGTTGAAGTCTATCTCCAATCAAAGACGTGCCAAGTGGGAAATTGTCCTCACAAGCCCACAACTGTCCATCTGTGCTGACAACAAAATGAATCCTGCCTCCCTGATTGAAAATACAGGGTCTTCACATGACTGCATTGACAGTGTCGTTGTTAACAAAGAACACTATGTGCTCAATGAGCCGTTGAAAGACTCAAAATCACTGTTCATTGATAGAAGCAGCTTCTATGACGGTGATATACTGGATGGGCAGTGGTCGAGGGGGAGACGGGCAATATTCTTTCTTCTTAGGGGAGGTAGTGCACAAGTGGCAGAACTTTACGCTTTCAAATCAGCTCTAAACATTGCCTCCAATGAAACTGAACTAACCAATGTTTTTACATACAGGGCATATTGCTATCATGTCATTCACAGCTATGGCCCTGTGTGGAAACACTGTGGGTACCTAACCATAGCTAGTACACCAATTAGACACCACCAATGATCAAAGAGGTTCTCGAGATTTGTGGTCAAATTCAAACAGATTGTGTTGCGGTTTGCAAATTCACAAGTCACAGTACATTCAATGACTCGCTCGCAAAAGGAAATTCCCTCGCTGACAAAGCTGCTAAACAAGTCACAAAGTCGAAAATCACAGAAGTGGCTGCCATTTTTCCTGTTCACCCTCATTGTGCAGGCTCAGAGTTATTGTCTAAAATGTACAGCCCAGATGATATCGAGGTTTGTCAAAAATGGACTGCCACGTAATTGGACAAGGGATTGTGGATTTTAAACGACAATGTCATCCCACCAATGGGATATTGAACTGAATTGATTGATTTGTATCATGGCTTGGCTCATCAAGGGGATGTGGCTATTATGGGTAGTGGTCATAGCGCCACCAACTGGCAGCAGGAAGTAAGTACTTTGAAATAGCCATCTTGTGCTTACATCAGTTGCTTCAGAATTCTTTAGAATAATGTCAAGACACTGCTGATGTAAAATTGTAAAGGAATATTTGATATCTTTAATACCGTTGCCATGGCAGTTTATTGTGCAAGTGAAAGCAGTTTTTAAAGTGAAATAAAAAGAAAGCTATAGAAGTTTAAGTTTATTATAATGAAAATGTACTGCACACATTTTTTTGGTATAAATAGAATATAATAAAAATATCAACTGAAATGTAAAAATACTAAAAAATGAAAGCCATATGTCTAACCCAGTTCTGAGTGGCAATTAATTTGTGCAGATGCAGTACCAGAAATGTCCAATAGAGGACAGCCAAGCTTCAATGGTGATTGATTCCCAAAAGACCACATCTCAGTCCCTCCAGGATATTGCGGGTCGTGTCTAGAAGGGATCCCTCTTTCGTCAACTTCTCGCACATGTACAGTCTGTTATGTATAAACTAAGTATGGTCTTTTAACTATGTTTATCAAAAGAACAACATATAAAGTTAAAGATGCATTTAAGATGGCTAGCAAAATAACAACGGCATGCTCATGAACTGTTTTTAATTTTAAACAACATAAGCGTCATATGTGCCGCAGTGATGTACTTGAGGAATCGAGAATGGGCTGCGAGCGCTCCTCGTTCCTGCGAGTTCTGCAGTTTGTGATCTTTTCCAGTCGAATCCCATATAAAAATGCAAACAAATGTGTCCCCACTCAAGATATACATCTGAGGTGCGGATGCAATCTTTGTTAATTAAAATATAAAGTTTAATATTTGTGTTTTAAAACCCTAAACCTCTTATGCACGGGGAAAATTAATTTCCACAAGACCACACTGTCAGACTCCTTGTACCGGCGCTGATTGATGTACTTCTGCATTGACTTACAATATCTCATGACTGACAATAGTACACATAGAGATGAAGTTATCAAATGTATTATGTTAAATATTTATTTTAAAGCATGAATTGATAATCAAGAATAATTTTTTATCAAACATTCACTTAAAATCCCCATTAGTTGTGTAATAAAATGTAATTAGAATTTGAAGTGCTTAATACAGTAGGCTACGAATATGAAAATGGCAATTTATGCTTAACACTTATATGTCGAAGGTAAATGTTCATAAATGTTTTTACTGATATAAAAAGGTCACTTAAATATATATATGTAACATATTTTTTAAACACTCGTGGAATTTAATTGTGTATATAAATGCTCAATTACATGAACTCTAATTGTATTTGTTTGGATATAGCCATATACCAGATTTAAATATTAGACAATGTAATAATGGCAACAGGCCTGTAACAAAACTCCAAGTTCGGATATGGGAAGGAGGAGACGGGGAGCAGTGACACACTTTTGGTCACGCTTTATTCTGTGCAGCAGATGCACTCTTTTCGGGTACTTTCACTCAGTTCAATAATTCACTCGCAAAAAATGAACAAACTTCTTTACAAACACTCAATAGCTTTGGTACACACAATGTCAGCAGTTGGCAATACTGCACACTCATTCTCTCTTTTTCTTCTGGCATGTTCAGTGGTTTTAAGGCATCTCTCCTCTATCACTGTAATGAGAAACAGCTGTTAGAAGTCATGTCAACTAGTTTGATGAACCACACCACACCCTCTCTCCCGCAGACAGACACACGACCACAACCCCATCACCACATACCCCCACCACCTGACTCAGGCCGGGGCAACATCCGGCCTACCAATTCCCCCTCCATTTCTGGAGAGAATGTCAGCCACAGACATCTGCGCTCAGGGTCTGTGGATCACCTCAAATTTGAACGGCTGAAGTGCCAGGTACCAACGGGTGATCCACGCATTAGTATCCTTCATGCGGTGGAGCCACTGGAGTGGGGCGTGATCTGAACAGAGGGTGAAGGCCCGCCCCAGCAGGTAGAAGCGGAGGGTGAGGACCGCCCACTTGATCACCAAACACTCCTTTTCAATGGTGCTGTACTTAGTTTCCCTCAGTAAGAGTTTACGACTAATGTACAGCACCTGTCGCTCCTATGAGAGCACTGCCCCCAGCCCTCTGTCAGATGCATCCGTCTGCAAAATAAAGGGGAGAGAGAAGTTTGGAGCATGTAAGAGCAGTTCCCCACAAAGTGCAGATTTAACTTTCAGAAAAGCCTGTTGGCACGACTCGGTCCACTGGACCGGATCGTGAGCCCCTTTCGAGTGAGATCAGTCAGCGGGCTGGTGATGTCAGAGAAACTAGGCACAAACCTTCGGTAGTAGCCAGCCAGCCCCAGAAACTGTCTCACCTCCTTTTTGGTCTTGGGTGCTGGGCAGGCTGCAATCGCCACGGTTTTGTTAATTTGGAGACGCACCTGCCCATGGCCCAAGTGGAAGCACAGATACCGAATTCCACCTGCTCAATTGCGCACTTCTTCGGGTTGGCAGTGAGCCCAGCCCACTGCAGCGATCTAAGTATGGCTCTCAGATGCTGCATGTACTGCCGCCAATCATTACTGTAAATGATGATATCATCTAGATACAGTAAGCTGCGGCATATGCCATATGTGGCCTAAGAATTCTGTCCATGAGACACTGGAACATGGCGGGGTCCCTAACAAACCGAACGGAAGGGTCACGAATTGGTGAAAACTGAATGGTGCGGAAAAAGCAGTTTTTTTCTTGGGAGATTGGAGTTAAGGGGACCTGCCAATAACCCTTTGTTAAATCCAGTATCGAATAAAATTGAGCCGCACCCAACTGATCGAGCAATTCGTCAATCCGGGGCTTTGGGTATGTGTCAAATTTAGACAGCGCATTCACTTTTCGGTAGTCCACACAGAATCGGTCTGTCCCGTCGCTCTTAGATATCAGAACCACCAGGCTGGCCCAATCGCTGTGTGACTCTTCTATCATGCCCATCTCAAGCATTGCCTCTAATTCTTCCTGCACTACCTTTTTTTATGTTCAGGAAGGCGATAGGGGTGGCTACGAACCACCACCCCGGGTTGGTCTCGACGTGGTGTTCTATGATGTTCGTGCAACTGGGGAGAGGCGAGAACACATCCGCGAATTCAGCTTGCAACTTGGCTACCTCTGTGAGATGTGACGGTGAGAGGTGGTCTCCACACAAGACCGGAGTGAACTAAATAGGTTTGAGCGTCACCTCTGGCCCAAGCTCTGCCCTCTCAGGAACTACCATCGTCAAGGCCACAGGGACTGCCTCCCTCCATGATTTTAGGAGTTGAGATGGTAAACTTGACGTGCTTTGTCCCAATCCATTTGCTTAACCTCATAATCGAGATCTCCAACTCGCCGTGTGACCTCAAAGGGCCCTTGCCACTTGGCGAGTAATTTTGAGTTTGAGGTGGGCAGTAATACAAGCACTTTATCTCCTGGTGCGAATTCCCATAGTCGAGCGCCCCTGTCATGCAGCCGGCTTTGACATTCTTGAGCTTGGAGCAAATTCCCCTGTGTTAACTGACCCAAAGTGTGGAGTTTTGCTCTAAGATCAAGACCATACTGAATTTCGTTTTTACTGTTTGAAGGTTCCTCTTCCCAAGCTTCCCATATGATGTCGAGCACGCTGTGCTACCGATGCCCATGCAGCAGCTCAAATGAGGAAAACCCTGTGGAGGCTTGTGGGACTTCTCACACTGCAAATAACAGGGGATCAAGTTACTTATTCCAATTTCTAGCATCCTCATGTACGAACTTACGGATCATGATTTTCAGGGTTTTATTAAATCGTTCTACCAACCCATCGGTTTGTGGGTGGTAAACACTTTGTGCAAAACAACCCCAAAAAATGCAGCAAATTGCATCGCAAAATTTGAGAAAAGCCGAAGCAAATTCAGTCATTTTGTAATCCCAGCTAGTCAAATTACGTGACCATTACCTAACTGCACCGTAATTTGATTACCAAACGTTCGTCGTGGCAAAGTAACTGATTACGATGTGACAACCGGAAAAGTGAAGTTCCTGGATTCGTAGCCACAATGTAACTTTGGAACAGTGCCATTCTGTCACGACATAGTTGTTTGTTGGTAACCAGTTGGTAATTTTTGCTTTTAATGATTATTCTATGGGCGGACATGCAGTAGTCTAACCTAATTTATGTCTTTATTTGCCCAACATAATGTAAAGGCTATTTAAACAGTTGTGCATATGAATGACCTATTGCCATAGAATTGCAATGAAATTACAAGCCTAAATGGCTTCTGGTCTCATATTAAACTCTACTTAGACCTAATGCCTTGAATTACATTTCTTAATTTAATTTAAAGCCATTTTATGGATATATGACAATGGTAAATGACTTCATTACTAAATAATCTTCAGATCTACATTTTTTTCAAATAAATAATTATACTAAATTATAGCAAAAATTTAAAATTAATCAGTTAGCAAAAAATAAAAATTAAAAATTAATAGATGGCCGCAAAGTATTTTCATGCCCCAAGCAAGCACTGTCCTTCATAAAAACACTGGAGTGATTAAGCCATTTGGTGTTTCTCATGTGAGTGGATTGACTCGCTGTACTTACTCTTGGCTGTCTGAGGAAGCTGGGTGACATTTTTGTTTCTTTTTGTGTTGGTTCTGCCTAGCAGCTGGAGTTTGTTGTGGAATAACACTCCTTCAAGAAACTTTTGCATTGACGGAAGATCACTTTTACACTGAAGTTCCTGGCCAGATTGAGAATGGATACTAAGGATGGCCACAAAATATCTACATGCCTACAACAAGCGATGTCTTTTATAGAGTTGATGGACTGAGGAAATCATGGTGTGTTTCTTATGTGGCCTCTGAGTCAACTTGACTCGTTAAATATACACCAGACCGTCCGAGGAACCGGGACCCCTGTTTTGTTTCTTTCTGTGCCGGTTCCGCCTAGCGGCTGGAGTTTGTTTTGTGGAATAACACTCCTTCGGGACAGTTGTCGATGAATTTGCTTGTTCTTTGTGCTTATGCCTTCTATTGGCTGGAGTTTGTTTTATGAAGTATTTTCTGTTGTGTAATTTTGCCTCACAGAATTTGTATAGAAGTACCGGACTTGAGCAATCCGATGGCAAAGTTGTCGCGGGGACTCTCGTAGGTGTGCATGGACTCTTTGAGTTTAGAGGGATGGACGCCGGTTGGCACTGTTGTGCGAGGGGTTAATGCGGACGTTTTTCTTTTTTCTGTTTGTTTTGTTCTGGGGGAAGTTCGGGGTTTGATTGTTGCACTTATGTTGGAATGTGGACTTCATAATTTTGTTTCTGACACACAATTTATTTTTTCTATTATATCAAAATGTCAAATGTTAATATGAGTGGATTGTCTCTCTCCATGTGGAATTTGAATGGGTTGGGGCACACCATCAAAAAAGAAAGGTTATTTCTTTTCATAAACATAAGAGATATGAAATAGCGTTTCTTCAAGAAACTCATCTTTCCCCGCAGGAAGCTGAAAAATTTGGGAAGATCATTAAAGAATGGAAAGCTTCCTCCAACCATGACACAGGCACGGGTCAGTCTGATTCTTAAGGACAAAGATCCAAGTGAGTGTAAAAGTTACCATCCAATTTCTCTGATCCAGCTAGATGTAAACATTTTGTCAAAACTTTTGGCTAACCAATTAAGTAAAGTTATAACATCTCTTATACATATAGATCAGGTTGGGTTTATTTGGAGCCGCAGCTCTTCTGATAACATTAGGCATCTAATGAATATTATGTGGTCAGTGGCGAATGATCAGACTCCGGTCACTGCCATCTCACTTGATGCCAAAAAGGCATTTGATATGGTAGAATGGGATTATCTTTTTAAGATTTTGGAAATATATGGGTTCGGAAATACTTTTATTGGATGGATTAAGTTACTTTATAGACACACTGTAGCAGTGGTACAAACAAGATCAGATTATTTTACTCTGGATAGGGGCATCCTGCAGGGTTGCCCTCTTTCCGCACTATTGTTATGTCTTGCCCTGGAACCATTAGCAGCCGCGATAAGAAAGGAGGATGATTTTCAGGGGTGGTGGCAGGAGGTATGGCGCATAAGCTTTTGCTTTACACAAATTATATTTTATTATTCGTCTCTGACCCTACTAGATCTATGCCTTACCTCCACAGAATTATCAATTCCTTTTCTAAATTTTCAGGATACAGAGTTAATTGGTCTAAATCCGAAGCTTCGGCTCTGACTTGTACTGCCCAGTAACGGCTTTTCAGCCGGGCCCCTTTCATGGCCCAAACAGGGCATTAAGTATTTGGGTATTTTATTCCCAGCAAATTTATGTGATTTAGTCAGAGTTAATTTTGACCCTTTAATAAAAAGTTTTTCGAGCGATGTACGCAAGTGGGCTTCATTACATTTATCTCTGATTGGGAAGGTTAATGTTATTAAAATGAATTGTATTCCAAAATGTTACCTGCTACAATCTCTCCCTGTAGATGTCCCCCTCTCTTATTTCAAACAATTTGCTAGCATAGTGAAGTCCTTTATTTGGAATGGTAAGCGTCCCATGTTACATTTCAATAAGTTACATAGGCCGATTGACAACGGTGGGCTAGGATTTTGTTTTATTATTATGCATTCGGTCTCAGATTTGGCTCATTGGTCGCTTCCATTGGACGCTTGTACTTGTATCTTGCTGAGATCGTAGAGTTTACGACTTCTTTACATAAATACGTGAGAGTGAGCCTATGCTCTACCTTTCCATTTAACCACAGTTTTCACACCTCAATAGTTCATGATGACCTGACCTGACACCTTGAGTTATTGCTCAACATTGTGCATAACTTTCTGTACCTAAAAAGGAAGTGCTTTCTGGCACAGTCTCAAAGGGGTATAAAGACCTTAATGAATATTTGGGTGTCAGACTAACATCTCTGCTCTCTAGCTCTTCGCATCTGATTCCAACTTTGAGGCCTCATCTAGACTCATTCTGTACTTTAACTTTTTCTCTTAGTTCATTAGATAAAGACAAGATATTGTATTGTTTGGTTTGTTCCAGGACTTAGTTCTTGGGTATATCCTTAGGATATATTTACTCAACATTTATAATCAAACATTTATTTTCTGTATTATCACATTTATTCAGTATTCATTGTTTCATTTTTATTAATCTTCACAAAGTAAAGTTGTTTTTCCTTCTGCAAATCATCTGATTTATTGAAGTCATTTCCATCTGCTTGATCAATTCTTAAATAGTGTGTGTTTTATGTTTCCCTTCCCCTTTATTTCTTTTACGATGGAATAGTGAGGATTGCAAAGTAAGATTTTCATTGCATGGTGTAACCCTTACCCCACGCATATGACAATAAATACATTTTGAAATCTTGTGTGGTCCATTTCAGAGCTTTGGCTGAGGGGAATATAAGTCAATAATTTATGTAACTTTTATGGTGCTTTTT